>NW_020885015.1:591720-600291 GCF_003945725.1 Corapipo altera | reverse complement strand
TAGTAACTATAAGTAAAGTTTCAAGGTCTTACATTTTGCAATATGCTAGGTAAAGTATTTCATTATATAAGTACAAAATATTAAAGGAAAATATTGATCTGTAATTCTTAATCAAACTTGTCTGCCTGTTTGAGTAGGATTTCATATTCTGATTGATAAGCTACATTGCTTCATATGTTCTCAGTTAAACCGTCTTTTTAAAAATAGCCAAATAATGTGCTTACATTAAAAAGAACAAATACTTATTTAATGATATTACAAATATTTTTTTTCCAAAAATACCTTCAGGACTGCTTCAGTTCAGCTGATGTGGAAGTTGGTAGCAGAGAGGAAGGGTTAAGCTGACTGCTGAGCACCACTGGAAGTGCTGCCTGTGCCTGTATAATAGAACTGAGGTTTGATCAAACAGTGCAAGGAAATATCCTGCTTCAAGGAGCATGGAAACTAATACACAAGAGCAACCCTTAGGGCACATGACTGCAGATTTATGAGGAGACCATACCATGAGGAGAGAGAAACAACTGCTCACAGCTTTAATAATAGCACCTTGACCTTTGTGGTATTTAAGCATGTGAACTAGACCAGCCTGCTGTGATCACGTGGAGCCTCTTTTGTTTGCACCCTAAATCCTTCATCAATGGCTCAAACTAGTATTAAAATTCATTTGCAGCACATCTATGTCACTGTTAATGTCCAGCATACTTTGTAAATCATAGTAAATGATAGTAAATATAGTTCCCTGTCATCATCTTCTGTTTGCAGGAGGAGAGGCTAGATTAAGTAAAAGTGAATTTTTCTTATTTACACGTATTTTTTTATTAACTTCATTCGGATTTCTCATTTTATTTCCAGTTAATTCTCTTAGTGTCTCCCTCTCAATACGCAAAGTTTGTTTATTATTGCTTTCTCAATAGTTTCTTTTATAATTTATCAGTTTCTCTTTTCCCCCTTCTTTAGTTTCTCATTCACATTCATTCTCCTGTTGGGCCCTTTGTTTCCATCCATATCTGCTGTTAATCCCATTCTCTCTCTCCTCGTTCTCCCTGTAGATATCCTCTTTTTGTCCTTCACTCAGTGTTTCTTCTCTCCCCCATCTGTACAGATGTCCTTTCCATGTGCTGTCTTTCCCCAAGTTTTATTTATCCTGGGACAGTGCTAATTGGGAATTCAGGGCTGATAGTCTCTACTCAAGTTGTTTTTGTGACTGTGTCACCAGAGAAATATGGTTAATGCTTTTTCCAAAATTAGCACTGTCATTTTCCTGTATTCCATCACTCATCTGGCTTCCTTTTATATATTTCCTATCATGAGCATCACTTATTTGAAAATATGGATGTTGGATTCTGAATTAATCTAAATTCTGCTACTTTCAGCCTCAAGACTTTTGAAGATATATGGTTTTGATTTGTCTTGCTTCTTTCTCCTTTTCCTCTCTGGCTTTACAACTTGAAAAAGAGTTAAAAGTCCTCCTTTCTCCCAGATGTGACCCTCCTTCTTTATCCTAATTGTTCTCGGTATTTTCCATCTTTATTATTCTTCTATGCATTGCTTCCCTCCTTAGTTCTTTTCTTCTCGGTTTTCCCAAATTTGTTCATCTTTGCTTCCTGTAATGTTCTTCCTTGCCCCTTTATCTCCTTTCTAGAATTTGAAATTATACCCTCCTCCCCAGAATTACTTCTTTCATCCTGCAGTGGTTCTCCAAATCTGCCAATGGTATTGCTGCACACCTGTGAATGGTTACTTACCTTACGATCAATAACTGCTCCATTTTTTTTATTTCTCCAAAACAATTGCTGCCCATGGTGTGCTCTTTCCCTGTAAAATTGATTACTGCAGTGCCGATAAGGTATAGGACACTACATTCATGTCAAGATCTAAACAAGTAGTATTTACATATGACTTGCTTAGAGGGGAAAAAAGTATATCTGAACTTCAATGTACTTAATGTATCACCTAGATTTTTGCAACATCAATATAGGCAATAAATTCAGAGGCTGATTCTGTTTTATATGGCATCCTTTACATAATTTATCAAGTATCAGATAAGCATACTCTACATAAGGAGTCAGGAATGTTAGACTAAACTTTAGTGACATGATATAAAAAAGGGGATAATCTGTTGTCAAAACAGTTTTTTAGGCATTCAGTTTTTATGATATGTCTACTAAGATTTTAAACATAGTATTCCTTGTTATTTTAAAATAAGTTGCTTGTATTGTCTCCGTAAGCTAAAAATATTTGAACATATAATGATTTTCAGATATTTAATACTATTATGTAAAAACCTATTATTTATGACCCTGTGGGGTCACAAGAAATCTTAAACACAAGCAGAGCTGAAACTGTCAAGTTTCAACATTTGCCATGTTTTGTGTTCCTGATTTAAATTAAAGACAACTAGCTATGAATTTATAGAATTACATAGTTGGGGGCATTGCTAAAACTAGAATCTTAATGGTATTTCCTAATGGAGATTGGGCATTTCTAAGAAATTGGAAAGGGTGCTGAAAAAACAGATGATTCTATGTACATTATATCAAGTCATCCATGATGATCCTGTGAATTCTTCTGAAATCTTTTCAGTAGGAAGCTTGCTTGTGCTGATGAACTCCTATCTACAGTGACTTACAAAGGAAAACAGTGGCATTAATGAAAAAAAAAAATCTAAAAAATGTTTTGTCTGTATGATCCAAATACAAATGCAGCAGAGAAGTAGATGTTCCTTCTAAACTGCTCAGGTCAAAGGCCTTTATCTATTAGGTGCCATGCCCACTGTTCTCTCATTGCCCTCACCCTGGAAATGTTGAGGATTTCTTGTGCAAGTTTATGCATTCTACATCAGGGTTGAAAACATAATTTCTGGTAAAACTACTTGGAAGAAGGGGTTGGTTTTTGAAATGAGGCTTTTTGAACCTTTGCTTTTTTAAAAATATTTAACAACCCTTTGTTGCTTGAAATGTCAGGGCTTTACATTGGCAAAATTCTTCTATATATTGATGTGTCTTAAAATTTTAAAGTATTCATTTCACTGAATCCTAATTTTATCGAACAAATTCATTGGTGATTCACAGAATAAACTACTGAAAAGAGTAGATTTGCATCAGTCAATATTCATGCACATTGTGACAAATGATCCATGGAAATTTCCTGTGGAAAGTCTGTACTTTTTTGCTCATGCTAATGTTAGCTTCCAATTTGAAGTGCATTAATATTTAACTTGGGAGTTGTTTTTGAAAGAACAGCACCTTATTCTGTTTGTTTTGCTTCATTAGAGGTCTCAAGTTAAATCAACTGTAAATGCTAATAATTCTTTTGGAAAGAAACTAGTGACCTGTAAAATATGTTGATGTATGTAACTGGCAGCAAGTTTTATTATGAAGCACAAGACTACAATAAGTGCAAATGTATTTAGCAGTTTCAGGGTGGGGGATATTTTATTTAGTTTATTTATCTAGTTTGATTTTTTTCTAAGAATAAAGAAGACTATTCAAGAAAAAAATCCCCAAATCCCTTCAACTTGTACAGCATCCATCTGTGTTTAAATCTTCTTGGTTTTTGTAGTGCGGATGTTTGCATAAAATGAATGCCCGTATATGTTTTTGTGAAATCATTGTTTTATATTTTACATGATTTTTATTTACATTAGTTTGGTAGCCTTCAATTAACAAACTGTAATAATGTCACTGTCTGCTTCCTTTCAGTGCTAAGCCCGAAGGTGATAGGCATTGCCATAGCCAGGTATGACTTCTGTGCACGAGACATGAGAGAACTGTCCTTATTGAAAGGGGATGTTGTAAAAATTTATACAAAGATGAGCGCAAATGGCTGGTGGAGAGGTGAAGTAAATGGAAGGGTAAGACTATTTTTTTTTTCTTTCCTGTGTCTCATTTCTGCCTTCCCTGACAGTTATTTTATAAAACAAATAAGACATGTTCCTACACGATAAACCCTCTTTATCTATGTAAATTCACAAGATGCAACGTGTTCCCATCTTTGTTTCATAGGAGCCAGACAGAACTTGCCCAGCATCAACAGGTAGCTTTCCCAGCATCTAAATTAATTGGTTATTTAATGTGACCTACCAGGCTGAACATTCGGGCAAGATTATAGGGTTGGAAAATAACCAGGACTAGTAGTACTGCTACAGTTGACCTTTCTTGAACTGTTTTGCACATGTATTTGGAGTCAAAAGCTTGGGTTCCTGGTGCTGTGGAACTCTCTTTAGCACTTTGACACAGAACAATTTCCCACAGCTTTCTGCCAGACCTCAGTGCAATGGACTCAACGACCCTTTTTATAGCAGTCTGCTGCTTTGATCTTTAAAGACGTGGCTTACATGAAGTGGCATATTTAGCAGAGATTTTTACAAAGTCATTTTATGCTGCACTGAGATCTGCATGGAAGTGAAGTTTCAGTTTTGACCTATAGAGGGTTTATTGTTTCAATCTTAGTTTATTGCTTTTTAATGCAGATTAGTCAGAAGTATTTGAGGCTGCTGTTTCCATGTGTAAAGAGCTGAGATGCAGGGTCAACGAATGTGAGGTGGAAGAAAGCTGATTGTTCAGAAGCTGGAAATGATAGTTGCAAGTCCAGTTGAACTGGATGTCCACATTTACTACTTTATGCAATTTGGAGAACTTTTTTTTTTTGAGGTACATGAGCTTGGCTATGATCTTGAAATGAAGTGGACAATTAGACAAGAAGAAATAAGGAAGCAGAAGAAATAGTAATAATCCTGTATGTATTTTACATGTGGAGGAAGGTGAACAACTCATTCTAGGGCAGCTGCCCACATTCTAAAGGATGCCCTGTTATATGCTAGTGTTCCTTCTGATAGCTTTCATAGCATGGACTTGAGATCATAAACTCACCTCTGGAGATGTTTTGGCAAGATAGTCTAGAAGAAAATTTATGCTGTTATTCTTTCTAGTCATGCTCTAGGTTTGGTTTTCAGTGCTTTCATGAGTGTTAAATTGACTCTAAATATAAAGAAGTCAAAGTGAAAAAAACTAAAGCGAATAGATAAAATAATAAGAAATACATGACATTGCTTCACTGTGTGTCTTATGTAATCCTTATTTGACACATCATTAATTTCAGAATGGAGGTAGCATTATAACTTATGAAGTGTAACATGCTGGACTCTGCTGTCCAGTTCTGTCATACGTAAAACTTGTTTTGATAGCAATAGAATTTAACTACATGTAAAGCAATCAAATCAGTCACTTTTTCCTCTGTAAGAGGATTCCCTGGACCTGACTGAAGCCTGTTAGATGTTTAACTCTGCATTGAAAAAATAGCAACATCCTGACTGTAGTAAAACTACTTCTGCTCTTGCCATTTTTCTGAATGCAAAAGTTTTTTAGGTTTTTTTCTGTGAAAAAGTGGGGTAGAGGGTATTGGTCTCCAAATTGTTGTATCTGCAAGTTATTTTTTCATTAAGGGTACTACTTACCCTATCTGTGTCAGGTCGGTCAAGTTTATCTTTGTTACCTCATTAATATATTGACTGAACAGGTCCATCCTTGTTTTGCCTAGTTCAACCATTTTAAAAAAACCTCTGCATCTCATGGATTTTCTTCTGCTTTTCCCCTTTTTAGGTGGGCTGGTTTCCATCAACTTATGTTGAAGAGGACGAATGAATTGAAAACTTTCCTCTGCTGACCAGCAGTTTCAGGGATTGTAAAAATTTAATATCATCAATGTGTTATTGGTCTTGATAAGTATTTAAACAGCAGCATCTTTGTCTGTCTGAACCTACCAGTCTTAATGTTGGGATTTATACAGAAGTTTGGGCTGACAGATTATTACCTTACCCAGAGCTGTGCAAGAAACAACCTGCCAGTTTGCTGTCACTGGGCATCAGTACCAAGTCCAACCCTCACCTTCCCAAAAGATCTCTGGAAAACCAAGTTTCTTTGTTCCTTTTCATTTCACCTCATACTACACCATGAATACTAGCAATGGCTGAATATTTAATACCTCTCTTCTCTTAACATCTGTGATGGTACAAGGAGATGAAGGCTTATTATTCCTTATTATTGCATGCAGAAAGCAGATTTTAGTCATTCTGGTGGGCATAAAGTACAGTCAGTAGACTTGTCTTGAGACATCAAACTGCTTTGCTTATCAGCTTACAAACCATTTTACACTCACAAAAGCATACTGAAGGAAGTATGTAGTAAACATGAGTAGCATTTATGCATATGTAATTAATTAACTAGTACTCTGAGGTCCTGCCTAAGTCTTCTGACAGTCTGTTTAAAGACATTTTATAAAGGTGTGATGATGCAGTATTGCTTTAAAAAACATCCTCAAAGTGGAGTTGTGGGATCCTTTCTTTGTCATCTTAAACCTTCTTGTGAGGTTTTTTACTTTAGGCAGCTGACCATAAAAGTGCAAGTGAGGGTAGTCACGACAAGATGAGTTTTAAGATTTTTAGCATTAACATTTAATAAATATTGTAGACCTATTCTAAAGGAGAACGGACTCATGCCAGATGATGTCGCTTCTCAAGATCAAAACTATTTATCTTAACTTCTTGATTGATTCAGATGACCTTTGTATACTTCCAACTCAAAACTGTCTTTTCCTAGTTAGGCAGAGCGTTTCTGTCTCCTTTTGTGAATGCAAATGGAGCTTGCAGACTTCTTTCTGCCATTTCCTTCCTGGTTCCCTGGGGTGTTCAGTGAGTGAGTGGTCTTGTTGCAGTGGTCTGAACAGCACCAAGTTAAATTGTGTCTAGGTTAGCTAGCTTGAAAGATCAGTCCTTGTAAAGTGGTGTCCACGTCTTGGTGAGGTAGTCTTTTAATGGAGGGGCAGAAGTGTTTTAGTTATAAGCTAAAATAAATTTGGGTCATGTCTTCAGATTTGCAGTTTTGAATATTAAATAATGTCAAGTATGGATTGAAAACGTGAAAGAAAATCAAGCTCTTAAATGCATTTGATTTCTAGGATAATGTTGACCAATCAAGAGAGTTAATTTATCCTGTCCCACATCCTCTCTTTTGCTTTTCCCTGTCCTCTTTTCCCATAGGCATCCTGCAATTATTGTGCTCAGACACTGCACAACTTAATGCTGCATTTTTTTCCTAATCTACAAGCAACATAATATCCACTATTTGTCCACAGAGCAGAATCTGCTACTACATATTTGGGTGTCTTTTTGGCTGCCCCCAGTATTCTTTGCTTCTTTCTGGCCTCCTAACCATCAAGGAGAATCAAGCACAACACACAGGATTCACAATAATCCCCTTCATCTCTGCAACCATCTTACCCATCTGCTACACCCAGCATACACTGCTGTGTGACAAGGTGAAAGAGGATCTTCTAGTTAGAAATCCTCTACTTGTGAGATCCAGCCTTGCAGATGAAATTCTGCCAATGCTCTAACTTTTCAAGGATTTACCTCAAAATTATGTAAACTGTGATTATGTTGAGTACATTACTTGATGGAACAACTGAGAGCATTTGTAAATATGTAGAATATGCATAAAAATTTTGTAAATTTTGTGTACAGCAGTATAGACTAGAGTATACAGTCTTCGATCATGTTTTGCCATGCAGTTTGATTGTCTGTTGTGAGCTTGATCCTATATTCCTTAAGCAGGCAAGTTGATTCATTCACAGTTTTGCCTGCTTAAGGGGTAGAGGAATAGGCTCTAGGTCTGTGAAGTGTTTAGTGCTTTGCTGTCATATAGTTTTAAGAAGAGGCAGTTAGATTCAGTATGAGTTGAAAAATATATCAGTCATTTTCGACAGCTTGGGTTTAGAATAATTTTGAATAGTCTCTCCATCTTAAAATTGCTGTAAAGCTTTTAAGCGACTCCTGAGTCCAGTAGTCACCCTTTGAGAGAATAAAAGCCATAGGTGAACTTTACTTTTGTGGTATTAATCTACATATCATAGTCTGTGTTTAATGCCCTGTGTTGATTGAGTTAATGCTGCATCTTAAACTATATTTTGAGTACCAAAGACTTCCTAAATATTCTGGAGTGTCTCTTTCATGTGCTGCTTTTGCCTGTATGGAGGTTTTGTTGTCATGCATTAATGGAGTTACAGTACTTTAATTTGTACTATTTTGTAAATATGTTAAATATAATAAACAGATTAATTTTTTTTGTTTATTGGTGTCAAAATGTGTAGTTGGCTAATATGAAGGTCATGCTTTGTTTATCTCACCACCTTCTCATTGTGAGAAGTTGATAATGTTCTGTTTTTGTTTCCCAGATTTATATAATCCTTATTTAGCTGTAAAACTGAGCTGTCAATGTAAACAGGATGATATAGCTTTCCTTGAGAGCTTTTTATTGTCAGGATAATTTGCCTTGTGCCCCTGTGCCACATCCAGGAAGCTGGTGTTTTATTTTATTTTTGTTTGTTTTGTTTTGTAGGTTTTAAAAATTTTATTTTTTTTATTTTTTTTTTTTTTAGCTATTGAGTACACTGTGGAATCAGTCATATACTATGGATTTTTGTCAAAGATACTTGTAGGTTTTTTTAACTGAAAAGAAGTGGTTCATAAGACGTTTTATTTATCATTTTTCAGAGCAATGTCTTTTTTCTTTCACC
>NW_020885015.1:417192-591620 GCF_003945725.1 Corapipo altera | reverse complement strand
TTTCTTTCACCTTTTTTCTTTCACCTTTTTTCTTTCACCTTTTTTCTCCCTCTGTCATACGTAGATTAACATACAAATTCAGGCTGAATTGAGCTTGTTTGAAAATGCAGTCTGTCTGATTTCATGGGCTACTTGATAACCTTTTCATGATGTAACCCATTCATGCATTTTTTACAATATAACATTCATTATTAATAGGTTTATAAAATTATTTCTGGACAGGTGAATTAATTCAGCAAGGTCAGTGATGATTCAATTGCAATGTTGTTTTTTTGTGTCCCTTCTATTTTTCAGTAACAGAGATTTTCTTGTGGAACTGCCCTTTTAACAGATAATTATTAAACTTAATGTGGCATTTACACATCTCTGCAGATGGAAGGCATAATTTTCCTGTCACCCATGAACATATCACATAACTTAGAGTCGCACCTAATGCAGGATGCAAAAATGTGTCTCAATTAAATTCTTTTGTTAACAATATCACTCTCGGTCACGGACGTTCTCCTTTCCCTTATAAGCAAGAAGAGATGTGTGTCCTCTGATGGGTGAGAAATTGAAAAAGCACCGTAATTAGGGCATAAGAACCACTTGTGACTGTTCTGAATAATTTTTCCAGTTGTAAGGCTTAGAAGCTTATTTGAAAATCTCAACTTGAAAAAAAAAAATCCGTCTTGAACAATGAAAAATGATGCCAACCAGGATTCCTTTCCCCTTTTCCTCACAGGCAAATTTGAGATGCTCTGTGAAGGAGAAGAGAATGACAATTCTCAAGGTTTTAGCAGTTTATAAAGGTGAAGACAGAGGTGCTGTCTAAAGTGGTGCTTGTTTATACCAAATGCCCAGCCTCAGATGCAGGCTTTGCTCCACCGACTTAGATGTTCAGTTTAAAAATGTTTGTTTCTGTTAAATCTGGTCTCTTAGCT
Source organism: Corapipo altera (assembly GCF_003945725.1). Classification (NCBI taxonomy): domain Eukaryota; kingdom Metazoa; phylum Chordata; class Aves; order Passeriformes; family Pipridae; genus Corapipo; species Corapipo altera. The sequence goes on along the minus strand of NW_020885015.1, from coordinate 590,697 downwards.
AGAAATTGGGCTGCTGAGAGCCTTATATTACTATTTTGTCTGAAATTCAAGTTGTTCTGTCCAGAGCACTGCTTATTTCATTTGGGTGACAGAGGAAGCACTCCCTCCCTCTCCATTTCGTTGCTGAGCATGACATTATATGACATGGAGTATTTCTTTGGTTAGTTTGGGTCATCTGTTTTGTGTCCCCTTCAACTTCTGTTCACGGAGGGCACGGCACAGAGTAAGAAACAGAGAAAGCCTGGATTCTCTGCAACACTGTTCAGCAACAGCTAAACCCTCAGCAAGTTGTCAGCACTGTTTTTGTCACAGATGTGGAAACCCAAGACTGTAAGAGCTGCAATGATGAAACTCAGCACCATCTTGGGCAGAGCCACTAGAGGAGGCGTAGAGGGAAAATGACAGGTGGAGATGCTGCGTGTATGTGTGATGTGTGGTCCTGTAGCAAGCTGCTTCTTGAGGTGTGCTGTGGAATTTTGACTCTTTCCTCCACATCCGCTAAGTGGAGGAAGGGTAGTTTTGAGTCATTTAACTTGATAAAGCTGTGAGATGAGATGTTAATGATACCCACTTTTTCACAAAGTACTGAAATGTATGCTGCATGTATAATTAGCTAATAGAAATATAGAGAGGATTAAGCATCAGAAATTGAGTGTGGAAGGGTGATTCATTGCGTTATCATAGCAACTTCCTTTTGAAGAACAAAGAGTCGTTTGTTTTTATAGCAAATGAGACTTGGGTTTCTAATTTAATTTTATAATTCTTGATCTGCTGTAGTGTGTTCTGCCCTTTCATTATAAGGATCTCTGCTGCTTACATGACTGTGAAGTTAGATTTTGTTTGATAAGCCTACTGAAATGTTTGAATTATTGGTGATTTTTTTCCTGGGTTATGATTTTCTACCTGATAATGTGCTTTTTGGAAAATATGTGAGTTCATTTTAAAATGTTGCATTTTGACCCTAAGTAAACTCATAGTTACAACAAATGGCAGGTTCAGAGGTGGCTGTTTGCCAAGGGGCATGAGGCTAGTTTACTTCTTTCAGAACTGTTTTTTTATATTAATAGCATAACATGTGGCTTTAGGAAGAATAGAAATAAAGAAGATCAGAAAACAAGTAAAAAGTTGATACCACACTATATGTGGTAGAAACAAACTGATGTTGGTTAATTTTCTAAATGATATCCCAAAATATTAAATGTCTATCGATAGCATTGAATTGGAAGTAGAAATTCTCTGATTTTTCTGTATGGGAAAACATTTGCTAATGTGGTCCTAATTAAGGACCCTTGCACTTGCTTCCAATCTTACCAGATAACTCTCCAAATCTGTCTTCAATTAACTGTCTTTTTTTCTCAAAGCAATTAAAAGGTTTCCTCAAGGAGTTGCAGTATTATTAGGATTATAATTCTTACTCATGCATAAGGCTAATGGACATATGTGTAATTGAAGAAACATTTTTCTAGTAGTTTTACAATCAATGTCCCTGTAGCTTGTAGCTTTTAGTAATGTTGAATGTGCCAGGAGATCCCCACTTTACTAAGTTACCATGTGATATACAAAGATCTCTTCTAACTTTTCTCCCTTCTCTGTCATAAAATACAGCTGAGGTGTTGTACAAGTCAACCTGTCCAATCTCGTAAGTATTTAAGTCACTGTAGGTTTTTCAGATGTGGTAAGCTAAATGTTTGTCAGGAATAGTGTATATATAGTTAAAGATGTCCAAGATCCATACCACGTTCTTTTGGAAGAAGTACTTGTCTGTAATTGCCTTTCAGCTGCTGGTGTTTACCAAAATCCCATAGATATGTTATCCCAATATATAAAGGAAAAGATATATGAAAAGTAATAAGGTGAATGTCCAACATAGAGCTAGCAGGCTGTTAAATATGCACAGTTTGAAAGTTTATGAATTAAAGCAGTTTGTTCAGGAGATGCAATTTAGCTCTTAGTGTAAAAATGCTGTAGAACCATAGTCTTTAAGACTTGGTTCACAGGGGGAGGCATGAGCTAAAGAGCATTATTGCAAGTTTACGAGTTTATTTTTGATAGAACATGCTGCCACAACATAGTAGGGTTGTCAAAATCAAAACTTTTCTTAAATATGCATTAATTTCAGGGAAGGTTAACAAGGAAGGCAGCTCAGGTACCATGTCTTTCTACTCAGCTCTGAACCAATGTCAAATGGAAGATGTGAGAAAGATGCGATTTTGCTTCAATCATCCTTCCCTCAAATCACCATAGACTTCATTTTTATAGAAGAAACCCTGTTTGTTCAGTTCTTGGACAGAATTTGCAAAGGTACTATAATCTTGAAATCTGTCCATAAAAGAGAGAGCATGGCAAACAAACAAACTACTCTTTTATAAAGTCAAATGACTGGATAATAGCACTAAGACTAATTCTATCTGGTGTCTGAAGGTATCTTTTTCTCTTTTGACCTTTTTGAGATGAATAACAGTGTTAGCTCTTGGCATGACATTCTTTCTCTCTGTTCTAAATGTGTATAAAGAGATACAATGGTTTGTTTTACATGCAGCTGAATTTAGACTCAATTTTTGGATTGTAACTAGTATTTTTTACTTAAAAGTGAAATGAATCAACAGGCACAGAAAACAGAAATTTTATTTGTAGTCCAAATAAAATGCATTTGGTCACTAAGAACTAATAAACATAGGGATTTTCTTTTTCTGGCTCTTCATCAGGAATGCACTGTGAAGAGAAGAGTTTTATTTGAATGTCACTGCATGAGCAGTTCTAATTACTAATAGAATTCATCAAACAATCTAGTAGTGTAGTGACATTAAGTAATAATTAATAGACCATGTGATATGTGGCTGCATGAAGTGACAATGATTAACCTGTGATACAGCAGGATGTGCCCAGAGAACAACTGGCATACAATGTAACACTGTTTGTTCTTCTTGGTGTCACTGGAGTTTGGACAGTCTCCACTCACAAAATGAATGTGGGTTCAAAATCCAGAACCTGTTAATGTGAGTGGTGTTTGGAGCATATACATGTTCTGCTGCACTTCAACCTGAGTTTGATGTGGCTGCTTATTTTGGAGCTGATATGGATGGGTCCTTGTGTGGCTCCACCTTACCTGCAAAGAGTTGGCAAAATGTCAAGAATTGCTCCACTGTTAGATTAATTTTGTAATAAGCTGTAAATCCCGTGCTATCTAGACACTGAAGTTATAGCTGTATCTGTGTGATAAGATTATGTGACATAGTGTGTTCATCTGTGCCTGCAGAATATTCTTTGTCTTCTATGTGGTTAGCCAGTATTGAGAATCTTGCTACTTCTAGGAGAAGAAATACGGGTGGAAAAACAAGTATTTCATTGGTGCAGCCACAATACTTAGAAAGAGTATACAGATTTTTCCATTTTCCAGACCAACAATCAGTTTACTTTCCAGAGACAGACACTTCTGGCAAATCCTTTGTTTAAAAGCCCCACCCTTTTAATCTCATTTGTGACTTTTTTCTCTGCCTGTATAGTACTTCCCTGGTTTCTTATACTTTTTTTGTATCCTTTGTTTCTCCTCCTCTCCTCTAATGACATGAACGAAAGAACACTTCAGTCAACCCTCATTCCTGTTTTAGGAAGGAGTACCAAGAGGCTTTTTGCCAGCCTGTGTTAAGTTTTCACATGGTGTGTACCTTGCCTTGGGCAGTGGTTTCTTATTATGCTTATGAGTGCAAGAAGCATGTAACTTTTTTTTTTCCACATAATCAGTGTGAAAAATGCTTAATAGAGCACTAACTTTAACTTGTTGAAGTGTAGATGGTAAAGCAGCTCTCAGAATGCTTTCCAGCACAGTTACAAATGTGGTGCATATATATAAATTTAAGAAACCTTATGGAATACAGGTAGTAGCAAATTCAGTGACAAAACACACAATCAAGTCTAATTAACATTTTCTCTGGGTTTTTTGAAAGTGAGCATTTCTAGTATATATTGTATTTTTCTTTTACTTCTTCTGAAAAGTTTTTGTGTTCTATATTGCATGTTTTGATAATAACAGAATTCAAAGTAGAATTACCATATCACTTACTCAATGGTGACTTTTTTTAATGTAGGAGTTTATAGGACACTCTGGGTTTGGCTTCTTGTGAGGCTTGGAGGAACTTTGTAGTAAGAGGGAAGTGAAAACTCATTTTAACAACATTCTGTTGAGTAATGGAACTTTCCAGAGGTGTTATATTATTTCAGAATATTTTGTATTGTTCTAATTAAATGATGCATTGTGATCATGCAAAAAATAGGTTGTTATAAGAGGGGGGAAAATTTTAAACTGAAATATCCTTTAAATGTATCTGATTACTTTCAAGATTGGAATTCACTATTACACTTTCTAGCATAACACTGGAATCATATTTTCTTTCAAGCTTCTGAGATGAAAAAATTGTCTGAAGCAGAGACCATGGAGGATGTAGAATATAGCCAACAACCTCAGAAAGAAGGTCAAGCTTGACCAGAACAGATGAGTTCAGTTGTAACTGTGGATCTTTCATTCTCAAAAAGACGTTGACTGGTACAAACTGAAGCCATATGATTCAGTCAGGATATCTGCTCTTGAGAATTACTCAGCTGAATGAGTTTTAGCAGTGATGGTGCCTGAGGCCATGTCTTAGAGTTAAGTCATAGTTCTCTGATAATCACATAAAATAACTGTCCAGAAAATTATATTCCAGCTGTATCTCAACCAAACTGATCTTCAGTGCATAGGGAGGACCATGTCAGCATCTTTGTATCACATGCATGAAAGACATAACCCCAAAGTTGCACAGAGACCTCAAACTCAATTATTGCAGTGGGAGGTAAGCATTCCTAACCCTGAGCCTAAAAGCTGCAGTAATCCTAGTGTCAGAAGTAAAAGGTCAAGATCTATTGCTTTTACCCAACTCTGTTGTCCATTAATGAAAATGCTTTGAGAGCAACTTTTTGGAAGTTGGATACCTGATTTTTTTTTTTTTTTTTTTTTTTTTTACAAAACTCTCTGGGATGAATAATCTGCTGAAAAAAAAAATTTGAAAAGCATTAATTGTGCCTGCCTCCTCCCTGTTTACTATTACTTGCTTGGGGTTTCTGACTCCAACAGTAAATGCAGAAGAAACCCAAATATTTTCACATTTCTTCAATTCAGTTGCAACTTATTCAAAGAGCAACAAAGCCCTAATAGCTGAAAAGGTAGTGCTCTGTTTCTCTGTTCTTGAGTTCTTGAAACTGAGAAGTGAACATCAGTTTTATTAAGCATGTTAGTATCATTAATTTAAAAATGCAACCCTCCACCTACCTACTTTCGTAATAATAAAAGATGGTCAACAACTGTCCTGTGTGAAACAAAGTCAGAAGGTTTAAACTAAGCTTACACCTCAGTCCAGACATACTAAAACCGTAAACATGCAGTTAACAGTACCAAAGAGCTGTAGATCTATTGTAGAAATGTAATGCACTAATCAGGTGAACAGAAGTTAGAAACCGGACAGTTGAAGTCTTTGGATGCTCAGGCAATTTTAGTGACTTGAATGGCACAAGGAAGACTGATAACTGCTGTCACAGTAGTCTCAGACAAGGCAATGTTTGCTTTTAAAGACACTATAAATGTTGCTGGGAAGTTGCAATTTATGGGTATTGCAGACAAGGATTTAAGTCAACAAGAATTCTAAGATGTTCTGTCTAAATCCCATATAGAAAAAGTAATAAACTCTCCAGGATAATGGTTGTGATGAAGATCCGCTTGCACTGACTGGTTCCTTCCTCTAAGTATGGACAGAAACGGTCAAGGACAGACTATTATTCTTTCAATGGCAGAAAACTTTTGACTAGTGAGTGATGCTCCATGGAGTGTCTTGGACCAGTGAGAACTTGTTGGTTAGTAGTTAGATAAGTGTTTTCATGTTTTTAGAATTCTGCATATACCTGAGAATTTCTAGTAGGTATACAGAAAGGATAACACAGCAGAAAGCTGTCTGAATAGTAAATGATCATGTTTATTAAATTTCTTTTATTTTCCTCTTATTTCCCTTTCCATAATCTTCCTCTTAGGAGCTGTTGGAAAGCTTGTTGTCTTTTGTGGGTTTTATACTGTAAGATTTGCAAAGTTTCTTACCTCACAAAGAACATGGCTTAGTGGTTCCTATGTGCTGCATGAACTTCTGATGTGTTTAGCTCGCTTCCTCTGGGGCATGCAGATATGCTATACTGCAGTCGTGACTGTTTACTTACAGTATTCACAGTACCTATGAATTCCTTGCAAATAGTCAGTACTTTTCCCTGGTATTACATACAAATCAATAGTCTTTTTGCAGCTGAGCGGATCATGTAATTTCTAATATAACTAAACAAGCAGCGGCATGAAGATATTGTTGCCTAAAAACAGGTGCTAGAATAAAACAAATGGTTTTATTGATTCTCCTAGGTTTAATTAAAATTTCAGAAAATTCCCACCCTGTCACTTTCTTTGGTCTCGTGAGTTGTTGATACAGTGTAGGCATGGTTTCCTTATTAGTTTCTGGTACTTTAAGAACAGGTAACATCATGCTTATACTTAATGATATATTTTGTACTGTTTATACATGAGAAAAATAGATCCTTGTAATCAAGACATCACCTTCCCAAAGGCTTTTTCTCTTTTAAAGTCTCCCTCTGCATAATAGTGTTGGAAATGGTTGATTTAAATATTCGGAGAACCTATTGCTGAAGAAAAGCATAGTATTTGTGTGGGTTGGAGTGAGGGCTCTGTGTGTGCAAGAAAAATTATATCTGTGAGTACCAGTGATGAAGCTATGGGTCTGAATGACAGAGTATTTTAAAGATTGGGTAGAATACAAAGAGATATTTTAAATTCACCTTTAGGAAAACACCAAGGTTTCCAACTATGGCAAAGCAGGTAACAGTTGATGTGTAAGGTGATGCGTAAGTCAATGGGTTATGAAGAGCTGCTCTAATCATATTTCCATCACCCATTTGCCCTACAGCTGGCACAAGGGTCTTCTGACTTGTTTAGTGGCTTGTGTAGAAAGAACAATCCCAAAGTCTGGATTGCCCAGTACTGCAGATAGGTGAGCAAAGTCCACTCGTGATTTGGATCCATTTTTCCTCAAGGGGAGACCAAGACCAGTGCATTTGAGCGTAGGAAATCAGACACTACTCTCTTATAAGTGTGTGCTGGAAGATGTTTGTCTGTTAACTTGTTATGCTTAGTGCAGTCCTATAGAGACAGGATTCAGGAGAACCTTTTGATCAATATTCTAATCATAGCTGTGCTGGAAAAATTGCTAGCTGGAGAGGCAGAGATTGCTGCTAGGGCTGAGGAAAGGAAAGATCAGTTCAGGGGCAAGCTGCAGGGTACAGCCTAAACTTATGCTAGAAAGAAAGAGACATTTTAAAAGAATGACATATAATTCTAGCACACAATGTCCCTGTAAGAAATACAAGTCAAGTGCATCAATAAATGAAGGAGGAAAATGCCACGGAAGGCAGTAAATCAAAAAGTAATTGATTGGAATATTTAGAGAATTTAATTTCAATTACTGGAAGTGAGACAGTGGCATACTGCAAATGTCTGAGGTTTGGAAGGAGAGACTTGGAGTACTTACTGTTCAAACCTCTTCTTTACTTCCCAGAAAGGGTGTGCTGGAGGAGCATAGCAGGTGACCCTGAGGGACGTAACCTTATTCCTCATTTTGGTACAGTGTGTATAGCTTATGTTTGCAATAGTTTGACGGTTTAAAATTAGTTTAAAACTGAAGCATTAGGCCATTAAGCATTAGATTTGGTGGGACTGGAAACACTCAAGGAGCATGGCTGTTCTCTGGTTAGCACTGAAGCTCTTAGGCACTGAGGGCACCCCAAGTCTCAAAGCACTGTAGCTACCATTTCCATTTGCTTTTGTGGCTTGTACTGTACTGAATGCTTGTTAGAACTAAAGCAATGGCAGTCAAACTACTGATAATTCCAGCGAAGTTACACACTCCTGTCATCTCTCCTACATTTTTCACTAATAATTTCAGCTTTGATTTCAGTTATATTTTAACATTTTCCATTGAAATGGCAATTATTCCTTGTCAGAACCCAGCCATTACTTATGTCAAAAAGACATATGATGCATTAGCTTAAGGGCAATTGCTAATAACTACAGAGGTGACATTTGGTTACATAGGATGGGCAAGTCTACATATATCTTCGTCAAGTGGTAAGAGTTTGCATGTCCTGTAGTTTGCACTATATGGGAATGCTGCTGAACTAATCATGCAAAACCAAATCAAATTTCAGTTTGGCTTTGATATGATTTTGCTATAATTAACATCTGCTCTCTCCTGGTTTTATTGAAGACTTTTTTTGTGTGTATTATAACTGATTGAAATAAGCTTGCTGAAGAGGGGTGGAAGGGAGAGCATTTTGTTGCCATATAGTCTCCCTAAACATTTGTGATGTCAGAGCTTTCTGATTACTGGGAGGCATGGACCAAATGATGTTTTCTTGCACGATTTTAGCTTGTGCAAGATATCCTTTGCTTTTTTCAACCCTGCTGTCCTTCCTGCTTATGTTATGCTTGCTTTCACTTGTTACCTCTCAAGAATGATTTAGAACATGATAAAACATCCTTTGTTTTGTTTTATTGCCACTGGACCTGGAGACCAGATTTTGGATGCATTTGGGAATTCCACATCATTTCTGCGTCTTTGGAGCTTTGAAAATCCAGTTCCACTAATGCAGCTGAAAGAGGCTCTGGTGTTTTCTCTGTTATAACAAGAAGAGTGGGAGTTACAGTCAGCTATGCAGGGGGAGGGGAATAAGCTACTGTAATGGTATGATGCAGATGTATTTTATTTTCCTATGAAGAGAAAAATTATTACGGTGAATAATATTATTTATTTATTTATTTAATACTGAAGTAAGCAGTTGTTCCTCTTGTCTTAACATCTGGCAGGCCTCCATTCTCTAATGGAGTTTGACCTGATACATTTTCTGGATAAAATTGTGGCTGCATTGAAGTCAGTGACAGAACTCAGGAAAGTTCAAAAAAACATGCTAAATACAGATGCCTGTGTTTTGTAGTTCTACTTTCAGTGATTAATATACAGGCATTGTTACCCCTGTAAATTGCCTCTCATTATGTGCTTTTTTGCCCCCTTTACCTCATTCAACAAGGAGAAGCCAAACAATGGATGATTTTACTTTGTGGGTCCTTTTTGTTTTCTACCTGGTCTTACACAAGATTTCTATACTGGAATACCAGTCACCATAGGAGAGTGTTAAACATTGTGACACTTCAAGTCCAAGCCAGCAATGAACAATTTGATAATTACCTGATCAAGTTGTACCCATAACTTCCCTTTAAGGCTTCAGGGGACTTATATGATGCCCACAGCTCTCTCTGTTCTGAAGAGATCCTCTGCTTGTCAGCTTGTGCCTTTCCAAGTGAGAGGGTTGGATTTGCTAGTTTTTTGTGCATCTCCCTGTGCTGCTTGCAGGAAGCATGTCCCAGACCCCTCTGGCTACTTACCAATGTGTCATACTTTTATGTACCTTCCTAATTCCTAGTAGTACCTGTCCAGGCCATGCTGTCCTTTGGCAGTCTGTTGTCAGCACTCACCCAGGCTTACTGTGTGGGTGTAGTGCAGCACCATAGCTTGTCTCTTTACAGGGACTTCAGGGGTACATACAGACCATTTCTCCTTCTCAAATCACATGATTACTGACCAGTTCCTGCAATCACTTGCCTTCTAAAAGCAGTGTTCCTTATTTGTGCTTTCAGCTATCTAAGGCAATCTAAGCTAACTTGACATCTAAATATTTAAAATGTCCCTTTTGGAGAGTAGCAGCTTTCAGCTGATAACCAGAGTCCTTTGTCCATCTTTAACGCTATTTTCCAAGTGATCATCCATATGGAAAAGACTGGTCCTCAGATGTACACACTGAGAACCTAGTGGCAAAAAATCCCCATGGACAGCACTGTGGATATACGGGATGATTTCTTCCCAGCTGTTACTGCAGTGCTTCCACCAGCATGTTTCCACCTCAGATCACCTTTAATTTGCATCAAGAAAGCATATCCTTCATGAAAGAATCCCACATGTGTCTTCTGCAGCAAGACACACAAGTTGTGAAGACAAACTGGCTGCAAAATTCACGCAGATACTGAGTTCCTAGATGTGCAAGTACATATAATTTCCTTCTTAATAAGATATGAATGGGTAGCAAATTTTTTGTTTCTGCATCTTACAGGAAACCTCTCACTTGCAACCAGAGCAATTAGAACAAACCACAGAACTCAAAGGCTGTGGCAGCTTTTTTGTCAGTATTAAGTAAGAACCTTTTTTTTTTTTTTTTAATGAACAGAAGCTGTAATTTCTTGTACTGAGGCCATTTGAAAGCTGGGGGGCTGGCTTTCCAGCCAGTCCTTGCTCTCAGGGAGTTTTCCTGAACCTGTGACTGTTGTTTTCATCTGGGAACACTCATGACCCCCTTTGAGGTTTATTCAGTCAGTGGTACGTTAATGAGATGCCACTTTGTAGTTGCCATTTCTTGATATCTATGGTCATTAAAGCTTAATTAACAAACGGGCAGAAGTTCTTATTTGTTGTGGTTCTTCTTAAAGTTGTTTGTCACTGGAAACTGTTTCACAAAGAGTGAAAACTCAGAGCTGGTCAGTGAGCAGCTACAGAGCCTTACAGTACCAGCAAGGAGATGAAGTGGAAATTGTAGGCTGGAAGAAGTGAAAGTGCAGGTTTGTAACAGAGTAGAAAAAAAATTTCCAGCAATGTTTTCTGGCTCTCTCTGAAGATAATGAGTGCAGTGATACCTTAACTGCAATGGAAACAGAAGCAGACCCCTAAAGAAGAGTGGTGGGATCCATAATGTAAACCCCCCTGCTAATAACTCTGTTAAATAGCTTTGGTGTTGACTACAGAAGTCCCAGCTGCACACACTTTTGGCTAGAAAAAGAGTTGGGGAGATGTGAATATATGTGTGAACATCTGGTGTGGAAACTAATCAAACTGCACAAATTATTTGTTGTTGATTGTTGTTCTCTATGCCAGTAAAGGAGAACAGGAGGTGAGTATCAAACCTCTTCAGGCAGCGCAGCAAATCCTCCTGAAAGGAAGAATCTTTTTCTTCCCCTGAGTTTCAAGTTATTTTTCTTGAAAATGAATCAATAGACCAACATTTTTGGGAAAAGAAAAAGCAGTTACTCTCCACAGAATGGGTGTTTCCCTTTTCCCCTCTGCCAGCCATGTACCCATGCTCTGCCTGTGTATATAGGCAAAACCACTCTGTTAGACACTTATTTCCGCATCTTGCCTGCTGCACTCATGTTCTGCTCTTGCAGCAGGAGTGGTTTTGTTCCTGTGGCAAAAAATCAAAGTAATATTTAACAATATAGAAGAACAACTGCAAATACCCTGGAAATTCTTATTTCAGATTAGATGGTTTTATAGTTTTGAGCAATATATCATCTGCTGTAGTGAACTACAAAAGCCAACCAAAGCTCTGCATTAGGTGTGGTTTGCCTTTACGATTCCTTGCCAGTTTGTCTTGTAAGAACATGATGCTGACACCACATCACATCTAATTAAATGAAATAATTGTGTTGCATTGTTCAAGACCTGCTTTGTATTTGCCTAAATTATACAGACATTACTATGCTGGGTGGTATTCGGGTGTTTGGTTCAGCAGAGTGTTATGTTCCTCATAGCCACAAGATGTCAGGCTGAGGAGCAGTGCTGGGGATTAGAGTACCGTGTGTGAATCTGCGTGTCTGTATATATATGAATAAAAATGATGATGATGGTAGTGATTAAATCTTGGATTTTTAAAGGCAGCTAAAGAAAGAAACCAGACAATTGCTTCTTTCTAAAGCCTTTGGTACCCACTTTACTTAGAATTATTTAAAACTCTCAGACCTTCCTGTTTTGTGCTAAGACATGATTAGGAAGAAAGTCTGCACAGTGCAGAGTTCTGTCACTAAATTCAAGGATTTGGAGTTTGCACTGTTGTTTTGAGTCAATGGCCTCAGTGACATCCGCTGGGAGTGGAGGTATATGAATAATGAGTCTGAAAATGCAAGCAACATGGTTCTTAAGAAGCCTTTATAAATAGTACCCCCCACTTGCTCAGCACTGTTCTAAGAAGTTTAGAAAGTTCTAAGCTGTGTTAGAAACAAGATCTGTTTTTCTAGATTGTGCAGGGGCAGAGGGCAGGTGGCTGGTTGGTTTGGGGTTGTTGTTTTTGAGTTTTTGTAAGGCTGGCTCCATGGCTCTTTTAATTTAGCAGAGAAACATTAAGCAGGCAGAACTCACTAATCAGGACCTGACCTGCTCTTGGGAGCAATGGTGTGCGGCAAAAAAATTTAATTAGAGGCTAAACTAAAATTTGTTTACTTTTATGAATGTTGCTTGTGATGTTTTTTAAAAGTATATCTATTTCCCCCTTTGACTTGCTAATAACCATAATTTCTTCTGTCCACATTACTGACCTTTTCACTAGCCCTCTATCCCTGTGTTTGCTCTCCCCACCTCCCTTCCCCTTGCCCCAGGCTGCTGGTAGTGGTCTCTGAGGTCCCTGGTTGACAGGGGATGGATGCAGTGGCTTCTCTGTACTGTACAGGCTCAGCCTCTGAGAGGGGCCGATTTGGTTGCACAGATGGGCACCCCTTTCTTTCTGTGTTTTAATTAATAGGGGTAACTGGTCAAGGCACAGGCTCAGACTTACAGAGATATTGGTTCATAAAAAAGTCACAGACTGTGGATATACACTCAGATTTTGCACAGAATTTCATCTTGTACTTGTGCCTTCATGCCTTTATGTGCTGCAGCTGTCATTTTTGGTGGAAAAGAGTATTTGATGACTCTTATATTTAATATTTCCAAGGTACATTGCTTTTTTCTGCTGCAAAGGACCATATCAATAAAACAGATTCTGCTGATGAGGACTTGACCGTCTCTAAATCTTCTATACTAAGAAGCAGATAATGGGCAGAAAAACATCCTTAAGCTGTAAAAAAAGTACTGAGGACAAGGTTGATTTAACTTGGAAAGTAATTTGCAAATGAGGAGGTGGGTAGTTACCTAAACACAGTTATTACCTGTGTTATGTTCACATAGTGTGCAAATACTTTGTTGTGTAACAGAATAGAAATATTTGGAAAGCCCTTTAAGATCTTTGGTTAGCAAATACTATAAGCACATGAGCACATATGTATATCCAGCTACATAATTCCAGTGCATGTAAGTGTGTATTATTTACATAATACACCTACAGTGAAGTCCCTCTTTAAAGATTGCCTTTGTTCTGTTTAGTCTACGCATGCCATTTTGCTCCTTTAACTTGAGCATTTTTGCAGAGACTAGCCTTCCTAGCCCAGTGTGACAAGATTCAAGGATATGTCAGTTAAAAGTAATTGAGGATATGTGCTATATCTTGAACTGTGTCACATAGTTTGAAGACATCTATGTGGCAAAGAAGCTTTGAGACACAGATCATGCAGGAAGAACAGTGAGAAAACTAAAGAGAGACACACTCAAATCTTCCTGTGCTAGGAAAAGTACACACTCTGGATGGAATAGGAACTTTAAAGATGTGGGAGCGGGTCAGTCCCAATCTGATACAGAGTAGTGACTCAAATTGATGACTCATTACAACTTTCAGTGTAATTTATGAAATGGATGTAGGTCTTTGAGTTCTTTCATAAATGAATATGTGTTTTTGTCACTGAGGATTTACATGTGGTACTAACTGGTGAAGTGAGAGGGAATTTGAGACTCTTGCTTCTCAAGCACTTTGGTAATTTTGATTTATACTATTTCCTCAGTCTTCATTTAGTGTCAGTCATGAAGCAGCTTGGGGGACACTGTGACCTCCAACACAGATCATTTGGTGTTGGCTCACAGTGTGTATGTCTGGGTACTGGTTTCCTAATAATACAGTAGCAAGCAAGATACAGAGAACATGAATAAAAGCAGCTCTTGATTTAAGTAATTTTATCTCAGGTCCATTTAGTTCACTTAGTCATGGAGTCATGACAAATTGGGCCAGAAAGGAGAAGGTTTCGTATATCAGCCTGACAACCTGAAATATCATTATTTTCCTCTTGTTCTCCTGAACCCTTGCTGATTTTGTACCGCTGCATGTGTCTGTCTCTGTTCCTTGTTCTCAGTGGATACCAAAGACATGCTAGGAAGCCTTTTACCAAGTTTTAAATGTTTCTATAAGAAAAATGATGCAGGTTTAACAGCATGTGCAGGTATTTGTAGAAAAGGAAATGTGTTTCCCTCTTGGCTGTTTAGTTGTCTGTAACAATAATGTCATAAATAAATAATGTTTCCTTGAGGGAAAAGAGGAGATGTTTATCAGATAGAATACGTGCCAGTTAGGATAACTCTGAACAAAATGTTAACACGGATTAAACAGGAAAACATGCTACTGGCAAACAAATTGTTAGTGAAAACAGCTTCAGCTAGGGAGTTCCTTTCTCTGTTGGATAGAAGTGGTGCCTGCCATACAGACCAGCTTCTAAAATTAAGACATTTGTCACCAGAACTGCTGGGTCTGTGGAAACATTCAAATGAGAATAATTTAAGTGCTGCAATAGAATAATGCACAATAAATAGTACATGGAACTGTACAAATGCTGCAGATTATAGTAGGATCAGAGAGATAATGCCTAAGGGATTACTTTTTCCTTTCCTGAAATTATTTTTCAATCTAATTTAAAACCTGATTCTGTTTTGTGGAAATCAAGGTGAGGCTTTCCTTTGCATTTAGTGGATTCTGGAGCAGGTTGTTAACGAATGCAAAACTGGTCAGTCCTTGGAGAATGAATCCTGATTATCAACAGGATAGAAGCACCATTTACACTGAAGTTCTGTGTTTTCTCATATTGTTTAAGTCTATTTGCTCTTTCTCTGAGGCCTGGTTTTGAGATATGCAAGGCTAGCTCATATTCATTCCACTTCCCCTTGGCTTCCTTTGCTAAGATTGACAGCTGGGGAAAAAAACCCCACACTGATAGCTTTTCATTTATCAATGTGCAGATCTCCATTAGCAGCTGATCTAAGACTGCTGACTAATTGCCACACAGGAGTTACCACTCAGAAACTTGTCTGCAGAAATAATGACAAAGCCATGCCTGTTTTCATTTGTTTGTTTCTTTGGGTTTTGTGTTTTGTTTTTTAAAGCTGTAGAGGGCTGCATGACCAAGAGCATGCAGCTCCCAAGTGATGCTGCCTCAGAGCAATCCTACCTCTTCTTAGCCATTTTAAGCCATTTAAGGAAAATAAAATTGGCATATAGATTAGTAAGACAAAAATACACTAAGGGGGACTTTGGTGTTATTAAAGTACATACTGTAAGTTCAACAGTTGCTTACACTTTTTTTAAAATATGGTTGCCATTCTGAACTGACTTCTAATTTAATCTTTGACATCTATTACAGGAATTATACATTTGCTGTTTTTTGTCTCCCCCCTTAGAGACATTTTTTGCTGGAGTTGGCACATTTCTAATATCAGTAAATGGCTCTAATAATGTGAAAATGAAAAGCATGTAAGAATTCCTACTACAGAATCAAACTGATTACTCTATGCTTATCTGGTTATTGTTTATTTATGTACTTTGTCAACCCACTGCACTTGGTTTAAAACACAGGAAAAATCCGGTGTTTAATAAAAAGTATGCTTATTGGTTAAACTAGTTTAAATATTTGAAAAACAGAAGAGAGAAAAAAGTGGCAAGACAATGTTTGAAAGCATTAGAAGAAAATACAGACACTGGAGATAGCTGAATTATGAAGAGAGTAAGTACATTCAGTCAGTTGTTCTGTATTGGCTTGAGGGTAATCTCTGCCATATGAAAATGTACTGATTTATGGACTAATTAGTTGTACAAACCAAAAATATTTAAAGGAAATGTTTTTCTCAAGCAGCCAGCAAACCAACTAAACAATAGCAAAATGGATTTTGTGTATTAAAAAATTAAATTCAATATATATTTATGAGCCCATTCAAAATGTAGAGTCTTTTTGCTACCAGATTTCCAGTAAGCAGAAATATCTATGTATCAAAACCTAATTGTGTCACTATATAGGCATTTATAGAAGAAATTAAATGCCTAAACTATAAGTATTTCAAGCCATAAAATGTTATATATTAATTTATAAAGTCATAATATTATTATTATGTGAACTTTAATTATTCAGTTAAGAAAAAATAAGACAAGGAGGGGGAAAAAATCCATAACAATCTCTTTATTTTGGAAGAGAATTTTAATGCTCTAATGGTTTTTTTCTGTATGCATGTCTTTTAATTTATCAGAGTGTTAAAATGCTTCCAGTTATTTTGTCTCATGTATAACATCCCTTCAAAACCAGTAGTTGTGGTTTCTCTCTGGCCTTGAACTGAGATGTGAGAGAGAAAAACCCAAACCAGCAGAATCACGTGTGATTTAAGTATCACAACATTGAAAAATTTGGGAGGTGTAATGTAAAATAGACTTGGATGAGATAATCTGAAGTAAGCGAGTGGCAAATACATGCAGATGGAAGACTATTTAACTTCAGATTTGTGTAATTTGGATGGAGTAGAGAACTGTAGGTCTCAGTACTTATTGCTGTGGATGAGGTGTCAGAATTAATCGCACTTTCTGTAATTGACCTGGTAAGTCTCTCAACATCTTCAAGCTTCAGTCCCCATGAATAAAATAGAAATAGCATGCTTGCCTGCTTTGCAGAAGTGTCGTGAGGCCAACCTCAGTACAGTCTGGGACATACTCTGACACTGGATATTGTCAGTAAAAGAGAAAGCTGTCAGAAAATTGTTCACTGCTAAATCTACATAGTTTAGTCATCGTTCCTTACATCCTACTCAACAAGAGAATTGTAAAAGCAGTTGTGACTCTATACCAGATCTGGGGAGGCAAAAGAGCACTGCCAAGACTAATTCATAGGCACCAATCCACCTACTTTTTGCCTGTAGGAGATCTCTAGAGCAAGTAATAAATATAATTTATGAGGGCATAGAAAAAACTCTGACACGAGGGAAGAAAGCAAGCTGTAGTATAGCAAAAGAAAGCAGTATAATAAATGGAACTACCAGGGTGTTCTACATTCCAGTTCTCCCATCCTAACAAGCAAAATTAATTAGAGGTAAGAGCTGTTAACAAGACATGCATTGAAAGAGTCAGTGTAACCATCCAGGGCATAGTTCTGTCCCTTGTGGAACATGGTGACTGCAGAGATGCCAATAGAATGCCTGGAGGGAAAATACTGTTTTCTGAACACATTTCTTTTTCTGTGTCCTCATAAGAATTACATGTAATGATTTTGAAGGTGTGTGGTGAAGAGCAGATGTAACTGCTGGCATTATGGAGGTCTTGGCAAAAGAGTTTTTCCTGCCCTGCACTTGCTCTGCTTTGACCTGAGTGAAGTCTGTGATGTGTTGAGAAGCATCTGCTTCATGCACACCTGGATGGCCAGACTAGTGCTGTGGAGTACACAGCTGGAGCCAAGGTCAAAGCAGAGGTGGTGCTGACAGGCCCAGGCTCTTCCAGCAGGTAGTGAGCAGGAGGTGAAATCCTCAAGTGAAGATTGTCTTGTCTGTGCAGGGCTCAAGTCCTGCAATTTCCAAATCAGAGATTACAATGCCAAAATCTGTGCCTATAGATTTATGAGAATGTATGTAATATCTAGACTGGCTTTTCCCCTGAGATCCTAGTATATTTTTAGCCTGGGGACAGCTTATTTTCTCTTTCTTTTCACTCTCCCAATGTTGGGTTTTCCCCAAATATTGTAAGTCTTGATAAAAGTGGATTTTTTTCCCTTTTTGCTTTATTTCCCTTTGGATTCCAATGCCTGTCACATACACTTCTGTTTAGGACTGAGGTAAAATTTGTGTCTGATTGATAGTGAGAACAAAATTTTTAGTTCTACTTCATCTTGATCTTGCTGGTCTATGTCTTCAGGAACCTTTAGTTTCTACACTGTGCAGCTGAAGTCTTCGTTTTAACATTTGAATTTAATTTTCTGTGAATGATTTTAAGCTCTATTGGATGAGCAAATCTCAACTTACAAATGTGATTGGTACTGTTTTAGCTTATTGGTTTTTTGCATATATGCCAGCTTTGAGGTGGGCATGTATTTAGCAGACCTGTTTTGCAGGAAGAATGTAATAGACTTATTATGCATAAGGTCAGTAAAAGTAGCAAAAAGTAAACAATAAACTAAGTTATTTTAGTGCTTGAGGTCTAAATTTATTGGTGCGTTTTTGTAAACACATTAAATTCTCCAATCATTAAAATGACTAATATTAAACTGTAGGAAATAATTTATGAGATATCATAATAGTTAAAAACATGATTGCCATCTTTATCCACTATATGCTATTAATGCTATATATGCTATCCACTATATGCTATTAATTCTTATTAAAATGCCAGTATACAAATACTATCTTCTTTATGACCTTGGTGCTCATAACCCTTAGTAAAGTGAAGAAAGAATGAAGTTAAGTAAGAATAGTGACCTGTTCAGGCAAGGAATACACCATTTAGGATACATTTGTTTGTCCTGCCTGTCACTTGTGAGGATGAATTCGCTTTGATTCTCATTATAAAGTGAGGAGATGTGAAGTAGTATTCTCTAATTGGTAATATAGGTTATGCATAATAATATTATATGATATGTATAGTAATGCTATACATAGTGGCAATTATAACCAAAACTACTAAAAAGTTTTTCGGTATTCTTGTAGTGTAACACTTTATTCATATTCAACATGCTATGGAGCTTGAGCATGTTGAACTTGTTCCTTGCCTTTGGTTTTTTGGGTTGTTTCAGGCAACTCCGTTTACCTCTCTGGGTCACAGTTTCTTCATCTCTATTAAAAGATATCTGAAGTATCTGAATACTTATAAGCTGTAGAGAATAACAGTCTAGCCCTATTGTCTCGTCTTTGAGGGTTTTTGAAGTATCTCAGTAGTGATAAATGGAAGTGGTTTGACTTTGAATGTCACAAGAATCTTGTAGGAATGACTTTGCCATGTATTTTACTTAGACTAAGCAAATACATTTTTCATTCAGTGTGTTTACAGAATTCAGTTATAGAGACCCAAGCCTTTGAAGGAGATTTCTTGGTACTGTCAATTGTAAACAACTAATATAGGCAGCAGTCAGTAATTTTGCATCTACAATTATTTGCAGGTGCAAAGCTAACCACGTTCCCCATAGATGTACAAGGCTTGAAATGTTTTCATTGACATGTTCAGGTAACACTGAATACAACCACTGAGAGTTGTGAAAGCATCAGCTAGATCAAGACCACCTTAAAATCAGGGAACTTAGAATATGCGTTGCACAAGATGTCAAGAGTAAGGACCTGAATGATCTGCATCTTGTGATGTGTTTTTGCTAATTGTGTGGAGTGGTGTTGCACTTCTGAATGCAGAGAATGCATTAAACTCAAAACAACTGATATCCCAAACAGAAAAAATTATTAAAAAAAAAATCCATTCTTGCAATGGAACTGAATCAGAAATCAGTGAATTTTACCTTGTTTTTTAGACTTGCACTGATCTTTACAATACTTTTAAGAATCGGGCAGTTTCTATTTAGAATTCTGAGGCTTCCAGTTTAGGGAGATTTTGGCTTCAGCGCTGGGGTGTGTATATATATATTCTAGTTTTTACACTTAGATATAGGAATTCTCAAGTCCATTTCATGCATTTCAATGCCCCCAATACTACTTTTTTTTTGAAGAGTGCTCTGCCATGAGCCTTGAACTGTAAAGGCTGCCAGTATATGACTGAACTGATGTCATTTGTGAGAGGTCATGTTAAGATGTGTAAATGTTAGAATTAACTTACTAGTTATTTGTTCTCGGATGTCACAAATACCTGCACAGAGTAATCAAGTGAAAATTACATTGTGATAAACAGAAAATACTCACCCAAACCCAGTCTTATTTTCTCAAAACAAACAAGCATAGCCCCAAAACCTACCTCTGACTTTCTTTTCCCAGAATACACTGTTGTTACTCCAGTTTCTCAACAGTGGCTTACTTCTAGTACAAAAAATGCATTTCCAGTGACAATAGTAGACTTGACCATGTGTACAGCAACTCCATCGGGCAGCATCGTGTAAATAGGAGGTGTCTTATCAACCGTAAGTGGAATATGCGCATCTATAAACACAGATGGAAAGGTTTTGACGGAGGGGCGATGCCTGGGTATGTCCCCGGGTGAGACGTGGTTGCCCCTGCTGACAGATGCAGGGCAAACGCCATCCTGTGGTGCTTTTTGTAAGTAGGCTGTCGCTGGTTCTGTGAGCGCTGTGGAACTCTGATTCAGTGCACTTCCACGGTGTGATCTTTATCCCGGCCCTACTCCGAGATGAGCACGAGCTAGCAATGTAGGCAGGAATTCAAGCCTGAAGCCTTTAAATCTGTTTAGGTCTAGATTGCATAACATCAGTCTTCTCTGTACTCTTTGAGACTGTAAAATGTCTCAAGCAGGATTTCATTGTCTATATGTTTGTGTCTGTATAGATAATGATGGCCAGGAAAACAATAAAGGGAAACATATGCTTTGTACTGGAATTTTATTTATTGCATATGGTGGCAAAAATGGTGCCTCGGTGAACATACTGCACTGGTGATGAACTTTGATTTGATTAAATGAAATGCACCATATGGTGCGGAATGCTGCTGTTCCACTTGCTTGTTTTGCATATACTTACATCCTCTTCTTTCTGATACTGTATGAGGGTGGGAAAGGTATTAAGTTGGTTAATATAAAATTCCTGATTTATAATACTTGATCTGCATTTTACTGGATAAATATTTGCATCTATAAATAATTAAACTTACAGTTTTTCTTGGGAATGAACTGATTATGTCTTAATATTTGCATCTGTAACTTTGCATTTGCAAGGACAAACATGAAGGCTAGGCTGAAGGTTGCCTGAAAATCTGGTCTTGCATATTCTATGAAAAATATTACTCACATTTCTCACAGGTGAATAAACTGCATGCATGGATGAATCTAGTTAATTCAATCGTTTAATAAACCTAGAATCCCAATGAGGTTATAACAAATCCCTCTGGCATCGTGGAGTTATGAGCAAGATGTACAAAATTATATGTAAGCAGAAGAACTCTTTCTGAATTTGAGAAGTCTTTTGCACATTATTTTTTTGTTCTGTTCACTACAGGAAATAACTTCTCAGTGGCTCACTCATGATCAATTATTGTTTGATGGCAATATCTGGGGTCAATTTGCGTCTGAATAGATTTTTTTTTCCATTTGGATAGTTTGTTTTTGAAACAATTAGGTAGCACTAGGACAGATGCCTCTCTCTTAATTTCCCTGTGAGAAAGAAGTGAAGTAGAAATTTCTGCAGCTACCTTGTCGGGGAGCAGCACCTTATCATAAGCTGCCCCATTTTCAGATGTTAAACACGTGTGGATCCTGGATCAGAACCAATTCTCTAGTTAGAAACACAGGAATTGCAAGCTGACAAGGACTGACTGATTTAGCAAAGCAACTGGAACTGATATGACTGGATCAATCTAATGATGAATGCTAATTTTAAGGTTGCTGTACTCTGAGCTATAATCTGGACAACTAAGCAATGTGAAGCCTGGTCAGTTCGTGGATGCTAAACCTTCTAGGAAAGAAATATCAGTCAGAAAATGATAATTCCACATTAGGAATTTTGCTGCATTTTGATACAGAACCAAAATCCTAGGTTAGTGATTGTGTTGCCCTTTTTCAATATCATGAATGTATTGTTATTTTACAGGTATTCACAGGAGAGGATACCCACTCTAAGAAACCTAAATATGTTGGAAGGGGTATATATTTTCAGGTGAAAAAGCAGACACTGAGACTACATGTTATCATGAAGAGATCCTACCGTATGTTCAGGAAAATAAATCTGTTGTTCTTCACAGGTTCTGAAATGGGGAACAAGTTCTGCCTTCATTTTACACTGAATTAAATTTAAAAAAGCAGATAAAGCCATGCTGAGTGATGTAAATCTCCTCTTTCAGAGATGCACATGTAATTTTAGAAATATACCTGGAATACAGTAGCAGAAACTGTTACTCAAAATTCTCAATTAGTGAAGTTCTGTGGAGCTGAGGAAAAAATAATGAAGCTGAAGAAAAAGGTGATTGATAAGAAGACTTACCACTGAATATACTCCTGTATAAAACTGTAATTTTATTAATAGGTGGAGGAGGATAAAATCCATGAAATGGCAGCTAAATACGTGGAAAGCCATATACTCTGCCCTGGTTTAGAAGATCACAAGTATATGAAATTGGAATGTAGCTGAATTGATTGTGACCTTACATTCATTATACTTCAGCACTGCTGGCAGAATCCCTTCTAACCAAATATGCATAACATGCTTGCTTAGCACTTTCACAAAACCTTGAGTTTATAATGACAATTAAAGCACATCTTTTCCAATAATTACACAATCTGAATTGGTCTGTGCTAAAAAGCTTTAAAAAAACTTAAATTCCACATTTTATTATCAAAAATCCACTTAATTATAGGTAATCTCTGACTCTGTATGCCACCTGTATTAGCATTTATATTCCTCATTGAGTCTGCTCAATATAATTTTCTGTTTATTGTTGAGAACATATTTCAAGAATATACCTGCAATCTCATGTAGGCCATGACTGGCATCCAGCCAAGCACTTAATTTATCTGTGCCTTATCTTATGTAGTCCATAAAAGAGTAGCAGAGTGAAGAGCAAACATTCTACATGATGAAGGGTCAAGGCAACAGTTTGAAGAAGCACCGGCTTGTTGTCATCGGCCTCTTCATAGGATTCTTTTAGAATCCTATTTCTTTTTAGAAAGGAAGACCTGGTTTCCCTACCCACTTCTGGAGGCTGGGTACTGTCCTGCAAAACTTGCTTCCTCACAGAAAGAGGTTATCTGAGAGGGGAGTGTTCTCAATTCTGGGCTGTTCACCATTTGGAAGAGGCAGTCAGGTAGAATGTATTTCTTTCTGGACTTTTTCTTTTGCCCATTAATTGTTTTCCTCACTAGGCTATTATGTTGGTAAAATATTTATAAACATTATGATGAAAATTGGCAGGAAATGAATTCACACAGTGTTAGTACCTTTTGATTTTTTTTTCCCAGGTCTTTGAAACACTGCTGTGGTTTTGGCTTGCCTCTCTGTTCTTGCTATCCTTTTCTGTCACACTCAGTAATTGGCCTAATAAAAGGCAGAAACAAGAATTTATTACACCCTGGGCAATACTTGAAATAAACTTTATTTGCTGGAGCAGCACTTTTTACCTATTCACTGCTGTATATTTTGACATTCCTTCTAAATATTGAATTTTACTTTATTAAAAGTTAAATCTTGGCTTTTTTGTGATTGCTGCTGTTTTTGCAGTTTCTTAAGCAGACTAGTACATATATAAACATATCATTTTAATGAAGCTTTTGGAGAAACAATACAAGCTGTGGTTATATCCACTTCATTATTGTCATAATCCACAAAAATAGTGTGAATGAAAGACTAGCTTCTATGATACCTTGTAATTTGGTTTTGGAATAATGTCTGTGATTAATTGAGAGAACAAAGATGAGAGCTATTCAAGTTTTCATACCTTTTTCAATCTTAGGATTTGATGAAAGCTTCCTCAAGTAAATTATTTAAGGTTACTTGCAAGAGTATGAAAGTAGTAGCAATAAAGCCAGGTTAGATTGTTATGATGTAATTTCCACTTTTGAATCTGGGTTTCTTCCACATACTAGGTGGTAAAATCATAAACATTTTGTTTGTTTTTTGTTTTCTAAAAAGGCCTTAAGAAATAGCAATGCGTCATCCTGGAACTGTTTATGCAGGAATTTTTATTCTTTGAAATCTTCCAGTGTTAAAGCAACAAGAAAACATTTATCATGTCCTTTGGTGGAATCTTATTACACTTGTTATATATGTAAACTGATATTCTTTGATGCCAGCACGTTGCCCATACAGAGAAATCTCTGCACAATTAAATGAAAGGAAAAAGAAAAGGACTAAATAAAAAGTAATAGTTTTCTCTTATCTGATTAGAATTAAATACATTAATAAATTGTCTGGTAACACAAATAGGCAATAATACAAAAAATCTACATTGTACATTATTTCAAGAAAAATAACTTCATTTGAATACAAAAGGATAAATACACTTTTTGTCCTATAGCCACTCTTGTACAGTAGGTGAACACAGCATCTTACTGATGCAGTGCTTCTAAGGTATACAAGGATATGACTGGCTTGAGTTTTATTGAGGGGGCTGTTACACATGTGCATCACTAACATCAGACAAAGAAATCTTTCAACCAACAAGGGTTACAGAGCAACGTTCACTAAAGCACAGGTTGGGAAGGATTTGGGGACTGAAGCAGGCCAATATGGCAGCTTTTACAGATTTCCTTATACCCACAATGCACTGACAGCAAAGAATGCCTTTATTTGGTCGGTCCACACACTGGGCAGAGGTACAGTAGCGCACCATATAGGAGTAGCAAATGTTGTTTAAATTCTCTTCCCATTCTGGGGGCCGTCAAAGCCGTTTCAGTCCTGTGTAAGCTTTGCAGCCAGCATTGATTGATTTGACAGAACAGGCAGCTGCCAACGTGTCTCGAGTCAGAGATGAACAGTCTTGACTCAGAGCCCTGTCCATAACTGATTGATATGGCTTAGTTCAGTTAGGCCTTCTTAGTCTGTATGTGGTTATTTTTTCTCTCCTTTTTCCTTTTTAGATTTCGGTAGCAAACGCTTGGGTGTTGTCCAGTTTTCGTGTGGCACGTTCATTTGAAGCAGTCTGAGTGTGATGCCATCCAGCACACGGAGCCTACCACGTGCAGAGTCCCGCTGCTGCCAGAAGAGCAGTCAGCAGTATGAGAGGCCTGTGTGCCATTGACCCCTGGCCCGAGTTCTGGCCGCAGCCTCCTGGATCCCTCTCACACTTCAACTTCTCGCACAAAATGCCAGTGTAAGCCGGAGGGCACTGGCACCGCACGTTGTTGATGCACGTCCCGCCGTTCTGGCAGTGCAGTAGTTCATTGTCACATACGTTTGCTGCAAGATAGCAGGGGAGGGAGGGAAAGAAAAGCAGAATAAATATAAGTTCATCTACAGGTGAAACTGCACTAAAACCAGAATGAAAGCCCTACCTCCTTCCTCGTCCTGCGACATATAAACAGGGGATGTGTTTTTTCAAACACTTGAATTTTTATTTTACTTGATATTTTTTCATCCTTTATTTTTTAAGACTGTAGTCTTGGAGAACTGTCTTGGCCACTTAAGACCACTGACTATGATATTAATTATTTTATATGAATGATTAATTAATAACAAAATAATACGAATACTAATACATTCCTTGTACCATCTTTATAGTTATTACTGAATTGAAACTAGGTGGGTGTGTTATTATTTGAAAGGGGAAATATATCTAGAGCTTTTGGAAACCATGACCAGTGGTTACAAATGCAATATGGCTTTGCTAAACTAAAACGATCTGCATGAGAAGGCAAGGTTTTATAACCAAGAACTGCATGTATTAATGATCTGAAAAAATTATGCAAAAAAGATAAGGCAAGCACAGGCAGGAAATTCAGCATGCTATTGGATGAGGGTTATATGGAATACACATCTGGGAAAAAAGATAATGTTATTTCCATTATAGATCAAATATTTCATCTTAATTAGATTTGCTACTTTGGTTCATGGCATCTTAAAGCTATCTTAGATATTGTAACCTGATAACTTCAGAGATCAGGCTGCATAATGTTATAGTATTTGACAAATTGACAGCTTTACTTTGTATTACTTAATTGAGGTATTTCATGGGTAAAAATGCAGAGGTATGAGAAACATACTAATTAAATGTATCAATCTGTGTTTTAATCCAGATTATCACTGGAATATGTGCTGGATTAAGCTCTGCCTTCCATAGGAGAGGCAGTTTTAGAGAAGACCTTGAACCTATCTAGGTAGAATGTAACAGTAAAAATTTTAACTCAGAGAATTAGGGAAAAGATTATTTGGTTTAGAAGGAGACTCAACATTATGCTGTTTATGTGTACCTTAGCCTGGAAATACCCTAAATAATTCAGAATAGGGAAAATATTGTTAATTTTACTTTAAACATTACTGTTTATTGCTACAAAAAAGTACAATTTTACAAATATTAATTCACTTATTTTCAAAGGCAACCCAAATATCACAAGAATTACATTTGAAATAGTCCAAGTTCTTAAGTGATGCAATTCTACATAAATCTGTACCATTTTAGTGCCCCAGTAACCTCACTGGTAATCTTATCTGTCCTGGTTTGCTTTCAGAAAAATAATTTTCTCACTCTAGAAGGACTCTCTGACAAATGCTTTGTCATGTTCTGCATCCAAGTGGGACAAATAATAATGCAGTGTGTTAGAAACCTGTAGATGCAATTGAGAGAGAACAGTTAAATAATTATTTCTTTTAGTGATTCCTTTTGCAATCAGAGATTTTTACTAAGAGCTACGGATTTAATATTGTTGTCCAGTTTCCGAATTGTAATGGAAAACTTTGAATATTAAGGTACAACAAACAACACGTTGATGATGACCCTAGATCTGAATTTTAATCTTAATGTTCTATATATGCATTACAAAAAGTAGTGTTTCTCTTATGTATAAGAAACAGTAGGTCATCACCTAATAAATGTGATGAGATTAACAACCCAGAAAATGTAACAGTAACAGGCAGAAAAAATGAAATGTCTTTGAAAAGTCAATATTTGTATTGCAACTCTTATAACTGAGACTATGTATCTTTGATGTTGACTTTATTATTCATATTGTATATATTTAGCTGTCTCAATATGCAAAATCAAAGTACTTTATCTGATGGTACAGCTACTGAATCTACATGTTCTAGACTAGTCATTGCTGGGATGCTTCCTACAGTTCAGGCAATGAAAATGGTGAAATATCTGTCCCATCAACATAGACCATTGTTTGCCTTCACTGAGTGGGATTCAATAGTTCATTAAATCCCACTTAAACAGCAAATGAGATGTTTCACATTTTTTGCCTGGAATAATTTATCCAAATTTTCCTAAGCATTAAGTAAACAATATTTATTTATTATAAAACAAATACCTTCCCTATTTTTAAACTTATTTTGATGGCTATAGCCTGTTATTCTAAGAGGCCCTTAGCCCAGATGTGGTTTTTAGTAAGAAGCTGCTGAAGTGGTGTTTTGCTCCATGCTGGCTGTTCTGCCTGACACACTAATGTGGGCTGCTAGCAAATGCCTCTAAACATTGCTGTCTACAAAATTCTGGATACAACATTATAGATGCTGATTTCTAAATCAGACCATTTCTTTCTCATTAGAACGTTTTTAAAATGTACTTATTGAAGGGATGGATCAAAGGCTTCATCGCTATTCCTGCATCCTTTTAAGTGTTTGCCCACATTAAGGTAAAACAGGTAGATTTTATTGTTCTGAGCAAACGACTGTATAGCTGAAAATTCTAGAACTGTTAATCTCGTATTGTCACAGCTTTCTTTTTCTTAATTTTGTGCTTGTATCTTTCTTGCACACACACATGTATGCACATATATGTATCAAGTAGATGGCATTTGTGATTTGGAAGTTAAATGAAACAATTCTGAAAAAGTTATGAAATCCCATTATTTATTTTTTGCCAATTTTGTTTTAATTTTATTTTAACCAACTCTAATACCATTTTTACCTTCCTGAAAGCATGGTCAGGATTACTTTTAAAACTTTAATATTAAGTAATTATGTTTATTCAGTTTAGGAATTGGATTAGCTACAGATAATGAGTGTAGAACATCAGCAGCACAAAGGAAAGTACTTTCACTGGAAGTTGAAATAAAATTTATGCTTTAAAAGTAGTCGGCATCCTGCCAAGTCCAAAGCAAGGCAAGTATATTAGTTGTTGTTATGAAAATTAACAGTGTTTCTAATCTTAACACAGTATTTTTCTAAAATACATGTTATAAAACATTTCATTTCACAAGAAGCTCTAGGCTTTACCCAGAGAAGGCAGTGACCCAGGAGCTGCTGAGAAGGGCAGGAAGGGTCAGGGCCTTGCTGCCCCTTGCTCTGTGCTGAAGGCCAAGGGGAGTGGCTGCAGCTGGTGCTGGTGGGCACAGGTAGGGCTGGTGGCATGTGCCAGCATGTGCCTGGCCATTGGCTTCTTTGTTTCCCCAAGCAGCAGCAGCAGCCAGCCTGGCAATCCAGGGCTTTTCTGCCTGTTGTACCCCTTCTACTTCTCCTGCCTGCCATCACCCTGCCCCTTATGCTCCAAACAGTGAAATGTTGCCTCCACTGCAGAGATGTGTTGAACCAGCTCTGCCTTATCTTCACCATCACAAGTAATGAAAATGAGTTGGAACTCATGTGAACAGCATCAGGTATCAAGTTCTGATCAAAGAATGAAACACAGAAAAGTCATGCAAATAAAAGACCTAATTCTGAAGTCATCACACATCACTATTAAGACCTGTGTGCCTGATCTAGCTGTGAGGTTGCTGACAGGCCTTCATTAATTAGAAGACAGAACATCAAACTGATCACTTACAAAACAGAACAGAGATATCTATTTGGAGAGATTTGCAGGCTTTTTTGGGGGATTTCTGAGCACAGTCTCCAGCTCTGTGCTACTGTGGGAAGTGAAATATTTAAAGCAAAATAAAGGAAATAGGTTTTAACTTATTTTCACAATTCATCAATTTACAATCTAACTATTGTCTGATTATGGGATCCTTAAAATACTACATAAAAGAGATAGAAAAAAAGCACATGGAAATGGATGGCCATTTGGATGGCTATTTGAAGCTTTTCTGTCCTTGGGACTACCTCCCCCTCCCCCTTCCCACTCAAGAAACCTCTGAAATTACTTGATACTTCTGAAATGGAATAAAAAGGGAAAACAAGAGGAAAATACCAGTCTTTGAGACTGCTCAAGTGGTTCAAGGGGTAAATGATGTGCTAGTATTTCATAGAATTTATATCGGTATTTAATGAAATATTGAGAGTAAGACTGTTTGACAAATGTCTACTTTCCTCTTAAACGTTCAAATCTGAATAATACATGAAAATTTCTGAGTCTCTCCAAAACTCAGCTTTAATACCTTTGCAGCTTCTTGAAAGCAAGGAGTTTAGACAACTGTGGCTGATTTTTAGTTCTGAAGCAGCGATACAGAGAGGGAAGCACAACTGCAAAGCATTGTTCTCTTTGATCTGGAGGGGCACCTCAGGCACAAGATTGTGCTGCTGGCTTAATGGTCTTTCTGAGCACTGTGTCTGGGCAGCTTCAGAGCACATGCACAAGGCTTTTGGTCTGCTGCTGTTCAGACAGAAAAACAGTGTGCTACTGAACTTAAATACAGTTTTACTTAGACTCCTGTCTTTCCCAAAAGCCATCCAAGCACAGAGAGAATACATTTTGTACGTTTCTTTGTGCTACCTTTATTTTTGTACAACTTGCCTACAGTAGCATCTGTGGGACAGGCTTCTGACTTAAAAAAAAAAACCCACATATTCAAAAGCACAACTTTTTTGAGCTGGGATAGGTGGTGGTTATTTTCTGCATTGAAATTTTCATTTATGATGACATTTTATTGTTTGTGGGCACACTATAAAGATTATTAATGAAAAAATCACAGAAAGATAACTTTTTATTAGAGGTCCTTGCTTCCTTTCTTGAATTCTGAAGACTTTAATTTCAAGCCATGTTTTCTATGTTCTCTTCCATCACTATTTTTCTTCCATGTGCTCTTTTTGTGGCATCATTTGTTACAGCCTTCTCTCTTCCTCTCTCTCTTTTTAAAACCATTCCTTTACTTTTCTCCTTTTTGTTTCCCAGATCATGAGTATTATCATCCCTGGACAAGTTGGTGGGTTGACAGCTCTGAATATATTATACAGCATTTTTGTCTTTTCTAAAGCACTCGATGGCAGGCTTTGACCCTACTTGTGCTGCAGTGAATTTTCCACACTGTTTGTCAGTGGTTTGTGTGACTGGCACCACTGAAGTCATGAGAATTTTTTGACCTTGGATTCTACCCATTATTCATAACTTTGAGAGTGTGCAGGTCTTGTGGCTGAAGAAATTATTTTTGGCTGTTTCTTTCTCTAATGCATTTGTTTCCTTGGTACTTCTTGAGTAAGGAATGTTACTTGAACTCCTGTGTGAGGAAATTTTCAGCACGCATGCTAACAGAATATTCTGTCTGCACAAGTGAGTAAAAATCCAAGCACAGTGAAACCCATGTTTTCAGTAATGATGTTCATAGGTAGCTTCAATACATGCAGTGGTTGTCTATATATAGAGAGCTGTGAACAGCACATTGAAATGTCATGAAAAGATTAGGAGGCTTCATCTCACTCCATAAATAAGTTCAGTAAATTCAGGCCAAGCACAAGCAATTTCTTGTCAAATACAGAATTAGTTCCTATGAGTAATATGAAGAGTCTGTAACTAACATGCATTATTCTCTAAAAAAGTGATTATTTAATCAATAAATGGTAAAACCAATCACAGAATGTAAAAGAAATTGCACTGAATGAAGAAGCTTGTGTGTATGCCTAATAAGACTATGAACATCTACACATGCATTTAGCAAACATGCACAAGAAAACTTCTGCCATTGGGAAAGCATAAGTAATATTTTCCCTACAATTTGTCAAATAGACAGTAATGGCATTGGGAAATGCAAAACACTTAGCCTCATTCAAATGCAAAGGTGTAAAATTGTTTCCATTTGTATCCAGTTGCATATTCCAGTTGAACATAAATGACTACAATCAAAATATTTTTAAATTGCCAGAGTTAGCAACAACAAAGTGTCTCCATTATTTGGAAACAATCCTAAAAATACAATACACTTGTATTATGTGCTGTATTATGTGGAGCTTCACTGACTCATGAGATTTCACCCATATAAAGCAGATATTAGGGAAGAGGATATAAGGGGATGGGGAAAATTTTTAAGTAGTTTAACCTTTCTTCTGAAAGGTTACAGCTCTGGCTGTTACGGTTAGTGTTGCACAGCATATGACAAAAACTCAAGTTTTTATAACTTAAGTATCATATTCATTTGAATAACCAGTGGGTAATAAATGAGTTGAAGGTTTTGTCACTGACACTTCTTCCCCTGCCTGTCTTCCAATTAGAAGTACTGTTAGATTATTATTAGAATTTTATTTATTGTTACTATTTATATTATTGCCAAATGGCTTTACAATGTTTTGCTACCATGCACACACATCAGTGTTGACCAGACTTCTTCAGTGGTTTTAATCTGCATACATACCTGATTTGAAAAACACCTATTGCTCTTTTAAATGAGATATTCCTAATAATTTCTTTGTTTGGAAGTGACACTAATTCAACATTTGCTGTAGGAGTAAAACTATCTTCGGATACTGTCAAATCAAGACAAGGTAGATGCTTTGATAGCATGAAAAGAAAACTGGTTTGCACTTATCTACCAAAGCACATACTCAAGAAAAAAATAAATCACTGTAGACAGGTACAAGCCTAAAGTGTATCTTAGTGTGTCAAAATTATGGTCATAAAATGACACCCATTAATACAAAGATCTCTGGTGCAAAGTTGAAACAATGTTGTGATTAATTATATTGCCAGCAATACAAGGAAACAAACATTGACCAAGTGAGAGTAGTTTCTAAAGGCAGACATCTCCATCTTGACTTGTCTTAGAAATGCCTGGTAGAAGCACAATTGAAATGAAAATTTTTTAATCAAACCTATTTTATTAAGTTACCAGAGAGTAAATCAATAGGGGGTAATGGAGATACTGTGTCCACTGAAGATTTCCAGTAGATTATTTAGATTGTTTACCTGTGTGTAATTTCTGTTCTTTCTGCAAAACCCTCACTTCAAAGCTAAGCCAGTTCTAATCACATTGCAGGTGAAGTCTTCAGAGTTTCTACATGAAGATGCAGCTATGATTCAGAGTTCTGGCCAGCACACAGCCAGAGAATGGATGGTAATTCCTCTCTCCTGTAAATGGGTACCAATTTATCCTGGCATCCACATGGGTAAGCTTAATTGATTAAGTTTCACTACTGAAAGTGCAAAATCCTCTACAGAATAATTTTTTTTTTTAAACCATGGTATAAGGGTAGCAGAGGTAGAAAGTCACTGTTTTTCACAGGTTGTGTCTGTGCTTTCTCATTTTTCATCTCTAAAATCCGTGGATTAAATTAATAAAAGTAATGAGAAGACATACATCAAATCTGTCAAAAGGACAAGAGGGAGAACTGGGTTTTGGAATCGATACTCTTGCATGATGGAGAAGCCGTAGTAGCTTTGGTAGAAACTACACAAGATTGCATATTATAATGGATGAAAACAAATCCAGATTTAGTTATCTAAGAATTTATAGTTGAGCTAATTACTTTCAATCTTCCTTGGTTTCAGGAAATGACTGATTAACCTTTCAAGTTTCCTGATTTCGATGGTTCCAATTTTATACTTTTACAAAAGAGGATGACTCCCAAAGTGGGGGAAAAAATTTCCCTATTCTTTTTATTGCTTTACTTCTGGAGGAGCACCACTGAACTGGTATGTGCCTTATCATATTTTAAGCTAATCTCAGGAGAGCAATAAACTACAACAGAGCTTTACTTGCTCAAAAGGGACTATGTACCCCTATCATTCATATTCCACTTACAAAGCTGTAAGCTGCAGTGCTATTATTTCTGTCTTCCTGGAGAAAAACGAACATCCATACATGATCTGTCTTCTCTTTCCTTAACTAGGAAGAGAAGCAATTGCAACTACAGAGTTTTTTTTGTCTATTGCCAACAGCAAGGTCAGGGTTTGAATGTAACCACTATCAATAAAAACAGGTTAGGCACAAACACTCCTCAGATACAGCAGATGAAGTCATCAAAATGCCCTATGAACAGTTGGGGGATGGGATTTAGTTCTCTAAATCCGAGCAGCTTCTGCCATTAGCAGTGCCAGAGGGCATTTCAGACCTGTGGGAGATTTAAGCTCTGGGAGAGGTGGTGGGAGGCCTGGCAGAGGATGGCCCCCATCTCAGGCAGCTGTTGGGCCCTGGTGTGCTGGCAGGCTCTGGCTGTTGCAGACCCTCCAGCTGAGGCACAGCTTCCCTGCCAGAGCAGCTGTGCGCTGCTGGACACTGTGGAAGCCCCTAAGCCGTGAGCACGACCTGTGAAAAGCCTCATCTGAGGTTCCACAGAGCACCCTTTGCCCACCACTCTGGGAGTGCATTTGGACTTCAGGCCCTTGCCTGTGTCCTTGCCCCTGTGACCTGGTGGGGTCTGCCCATCCTGGCCCTGCAACATTAGACCTCCTGGTACGAGCCCAGACCTGCCTCAACACTGGAGGCTTGTCTGGCAGCCTGCAGGCTCTGAGTGACCCTGTGACTGCCACCAGAGCTGCCCTGCTCCCCTGGTTTGGGTGCTGCAGGAGGGACTGTGTACTGGGGAAACTCCCTGTCCTGCTGTCCCCTACTCCTCTTCCCCCCACACTCCTCTCCTGCTCCTGGCTTCATGACACTTTGTGGAACCTCCATCTGCCATTGCTCCTTAGCAGTGGCACCGGACACCTATGGCCAGGCAGTCCAGTCCTATCCAAAAAACTACCAGGATGGCCTTGCCTGAACAGCAGCACTTTCTGCTTCATGCATGACAAGTGATTACTTCAAACTTCCTAAGAACTATTAAACAGACCTGCAATAAGTATTGCTTTTACAGAGCACAAAAAGACAGGAGAAAGCCTGGAAAGCAAACCAAAGCAGGATCATGCAAAGGTGAGCAATTCAAATACGTGATTATGAATGACATAAAATGTTGAAAGAATCCTTGGCTGCTAGGGTGTTTGACTTGTAATAATGTTATGGACACAAAAGAATGCAAATAGCTTCTCTTTGTTTACAGAGAAAAAAGTTTCTCTTCATGCTATTCTTCCAATGAACATTACATTGAAGACTTTCAGAATCTGTGAACTAGTCCCACACACTTACTACTTTATTTGTCAGCAAAATCAGGCACGATAATCACAACTGAAAATATTTTCCAATGATTTAGGGAATTAGAATTATTCCAATAATTATTTTCCTAAAATTTATAGGCAAGTGGAAAAAGAGAGTGACAGAATGTGTTCTATTAATAATCAGTGCTATTTTAAAGTTATTTGTGATCTAAAATAATATGAATGTTTCAAACTTTCTTCTCACTACTTTGCCCTAAGACCAATTGCATGGGACATATTGAACAATTAGTAAAAAAAAAAAAATCTACTGGAAATGTATGTTATGATCAACTTCTACATAAAACAGCTTTTGTAGTGGAAACATTAGCACTCTTTAATTGCACTGTGATGAATATCAAAGATATTAAAATGGGACAGGTATGTAACTAAAAAAAGGGAGCCACACATATGGAAGTGTGACTTAACCAGTTATGTTACAGTGACCACAAGGAAACATAAAGCCAAGTTTATATTGATATGTCATTATGTGTTCCCTCTGCATGCATTTTTCAAAAGAAAAGTTTAAGATATCAGGATAATGTTCTATAGAAAACCAAAACACCAATGAGCAAAGTTAATGGGATAAAACTTCCGAGGAGATGAACGTGCAGAATTTATGTGAACATTAGTTACAATGTAAAGGCAAAGGTAAAACACTTACATAGTTCTTACAAAATGTATGAAATGAAGGATGGGGCTTTTTTTGTTAAAGTAACAATGCTGCAAATCAGGAGATCTTCTTTCCGAATCTACACTGATTTATTATTTTGAATGTGGGTGAAATGATTCAGAGTGCTTTTGTTGAGTTAGCTCTAGAACAGGGATAAAAACTCTGCCCTGTAGGTCTCTCAGCGCTCTTCAGAGTAAGAGTTGTTATTGCCAGTGAACAATAGAGAAACTGATGCCAAGGAAAGTCAAGAGTTGCCTTTGCTAACAAAAGGAGGGAATGATGCAAGTCCTGTGAATTCCTGCTCTATTTACTAGATTGCACTGTTGATTAGATAAATGCAATAGCAGAGTTATTACTGTTTCCAAGGGAGTTTGCTGACATTAGCTATAAAAAGGTTTATAAACTATGAAGTTTAAAAAAGGACTATGCAATATTGTCTTAAGTGTCATATGTGATTCCACAAGATGTGGAATATTCTGTGGAATATTCTGACAATTAGAAATACCAATGCCATGTATTGTACCTCCTTCTAATCTTACCAATCAAAACTTCAGCAGCTTTATATTCATACAAAAGGAACATGGTAGAGATTTGCAAATGTTTTTTATCCCATCTGCTTTATCTGCCCCTTAAAAATATTACCTCTTATTATCTATTTTTTATTAAAGTAAAAAAAATGACACTAACAGGCAGATTCTTATATCACAATTCCTGTCTGAGATATAATGGATGCTCTTCTGTGAGTGGGATCTTAATTGGCGCTATGCTTTACTTATCCACTCTTATCATCAGAAAACAGCTGACATGTAGCACTCAGTAAAATTAAGAACTAATAAATTAATGTATCAAATAATTAAAGCTATTAACTGCTTCATGCTAGTTTTCATCAACAATATTTATTGCTACAGGCAGACTTGCTTCCGGTATCACTGTGCATTTATCTTCATGACAGAGCAGCCATTAGATGGGAAAACCCAGATAACAAATGCTCACTTTCCAACACAATCTTCTTCAGGCACACCAGTTTTCCTGCAATGTGCCACCCAGGTGTAGCCAATGTGACAGTCTTAGCCTGTGTTTTACCTGAAAACACTTTTAAAAATTGTTTATAATATCACACAATTCAACAAAAATGCCCAAAAGGTGCTCACACCAAACCACAAAATAACTGTCTTTGTTTGTCTAATTATATTGCCTCTTAACAAGATTTAAAAGGCTCTGATTATTTATTTGTCTTTTCAAAAGTGACACTTTGGTAAGTACGCAGGTAGAATTCATAATTCATTATTACACACTGACCAATACAGATGAAGAATGCATACAGGCAACCTACATATTTTTCACAATATTAATTTGCAGGCTACTACTACTAAGTTATTGGAATAGTAACAGAATTGCACTAGTCTAATTTAATCAACCTTAAAGTTTTGCCACAATGTAGAAAAACATCTGAATATCAATAGACCTGGTTTAGACTTAGAAAAAGAGCGCATGGCATGTGTTTGTTACAATTAATGTCTGAAAAGTTCTTTCTTACATGCAAGTGAGCTAAAGATAATGTTTCTAACCATGGATGTTGATAGTGCTTGCTATGACAAAGTGTTAAGATAATTCAGGATATTAAAAAGTCCAGAGTTGAAAGACTCTGGTGAGTAAGAGCTGTTTCCCTCTGAGCTTTATATGGTTCTTGCATTACTTTTGACATGCTGATTAACGTACTTAAATTTCTGTTTATCAATTGTAATGCACAAAGTTGTTAAAATTTAATTATTAATGAAGACTGACATAACCTGGGATCCTTGAGGAATAGATAACGTACAAATGTGATTTCACTTTAAAGTACTTTCTTTATATTGGTTAAAATTATTTTTTCCAATTTTTAGTTTGTTGAGTCATGCCAGAGTTGAAAAATATCAAATATATCTCCATTAATCTAGACCAAATAAATTACTCTAACATAAATTATTCTAATCATGCTATATATTTATTATTATATATATATATATTTACATATATAATCATACTCTATAATGCTATATATTTCCAAAGATATATCATATCAATATCCTTAAATTTAATGACGGATAGAACTAACTGTATTACTCAAAAAGTCTTCTACCTGCACTTAAGACTGAGAAGCCAAGCCCTTGGCCGTTTTCTCATGTTCCTGAGCAGCTGTGTATATAGCAACGTTACAAACTCATATGCTCACCTCTGGTTTAGAGAGGGGAGGGTCACACAGGAAATACTCAATTTTTA
Organism: Corapipo altera; assembly: GCF_003945725.1. Taxonomy (NCBI): domain Eukaryota; kingdom Metazoa; phylum Chordata; class Aves; order Passeriformes; family Pipridae; genus Corapipo; species Corapipo altera. The sequence continues at coordinate 553,689 of NW_020885015.1, read as the reverse complement.
TGAAAACGTACTTTTAGAATGTTGTATATTCCTTTAAAACATAACGTCTGACTATATTTCTTTGTAGAACTCTCAGAGAAAAAGGAAACAAATTTCTGCTAAATAGAATTGGGATGATTAAGCTGTATTTCCTGACAAGTTTATCTCATCGAGCCCAGTGCTGTCCTCTGCCCCAGGCAACCCCCTGCCTCACATGCTTGTCCTTCTCTTTCAGCAGCCTTGGCAGTGATGGCAATGGAAGTCTGACTTAGCGGACCCCAACGCCTTGAGAACTGTTTGTATTCCTCTCCATTGCCTCCTATGGCCGGAGGAGGTGTTTGCCTGTGTAGTGCCAGCTGATGGCTGCATGTGATAATGGAGGACAAGAAAAGGCTGGAATTCTGGCTGTAAATGCCAGCCAGCACATAAGGCCAAACTCTGATAGTTTTGCTGTTTTGGGCAGCAGCAACTCCAGCATGGTTCCTGCTCAGGTTTGAAACACATGTACAGTGAAGTGAGAGTGAGAGGAGGGTGAAAGGCAACGATTTAATGCTGCCTTTGTGAGATGGCATTTCTGAAGTGGTAACATGGCAGATCTGAGTGGGATGCTGGTTTTCTGAGGACTGCAAGAAAGCTACGGAATGAGTAGCTGTTTAGCTAAAACAGAAGGAGGAGTGCTAAAGGGAAGTGCTTGGAACTGAAACAGAGGGATTTGGGCTACAGCCAGGGTGGGTGGGAGGAGGTGAGGGAGGTGCTCAACACATCTTAGCTGGCTCCAAGTTTTGTATTTGCAAAACAGTCAAGGTCTTCTGATGGTGCAGTGCAGTGTGGGCTGCAGCATCATTGCTAAGTTGTCATGTTGCCACCGAATAAAGGAGAAGATATAACTGGAGTACACTTCTCTAAGCATCTTTTCAGTTGTGTTTTAAATCAGTAACAGTTTTGCATGAACTAGCAAAGCTCTCAGGTCATTCCAGAAAAATTATTGCAGTATATGGCTTTACTTTGACGGGTGGTGTAAATCTTGACCCAAATTTTCAAACCTTTGCAGAAGTTATGCAGCGTACGTGCAGACTCATGTTTCTCCCCAGCCGTGTACTGAATGGCACACGTGCATACGTAATTTGAGGCATTTCAAAATATCTGGCTCAATTTTTGAGATGTTTGTGTTGCAATACACTATTGTAACCTGTCTATAAAGATATGTGGAATAGGACACTCTTTCTGAGAACTGAAGCCTCCTTGCAGAGAGCTGTGCTTTGCTGCATAACGTCAACATAACAGAGCTGATTTAAGGGTGCTATGTTTGCCCTCAATATTAATTTCCTTGCCCTAATGCCCTCAGTTTAAATCTCATTGTGAGATTCTCCTGTTCTTGAAATCAGTAGGAAGCAAGCCAGATTTTTGAATCTTGTGAGAATTGAGGAGAATCTTCTTCTCCTTGTCTGCTACTCAGTGCTTATTGCCTCATGATCAAAATGCAGCTTTAGCTCTTTAAAGAAACAGCTACATGTGGTGAAACTCTCTTTACTCTCCTTGGAAATGTAATTCTAAACTCTTCAAAGTAAGAGTCCTGTTTCAAGGATCTTTTGGCTTACAAAAGGAACTCCAATTCCCATTTAAAGTATGTGTAACATTCAGAGCTCAGTGGTGCAGCATCTCATTAGCAGAACATCCTGTTGGACTGTCTCCTATGGATTGCTGTTTCTATACTGAGGACACTGGAGTTGTTTGTTCCTCCTGCACTTGTCAGCGTATGTGGGGACTGGTTAGTGTACATGGGTAACAAACCTGGTAGCTCTTTATTTTAGCCCCTGTGTACCCCTGATCTGTAGCTGCTTGGTGCTATTTCTTAAGGCTTAGTTATGTATCTATTCCAGGAAGACTTCCTCCTCCAAAAAAATTACGTCTGAGCTTCTTAAAATGTAGAACTTTTGAAGGGCAAGAATAGATTCTTGGGTCCATTTGAAAAGACTTCAAATTTAAGCAGAAAATAGAGTAAGAACAGAGGCTGGTGTACAGATGTCATGGAAAGATAAAGGTGTGTTCAGCTGTTCAGAGATGTTTTGCCACTGGTTCCATGAGCTGGAGCAATATTTTGCTTTATCCACAGAGATATTTTGTACATCTGGAAAATACGCAGGGTTTCATAAAAGTCTGAAAAGTGTGAAAGATTTGGAAAGCTACTCCATTCAGTCTCTAGAAAGGGAATGAAGTGGGTAAATTGATCTACAGACAAGTACAAATCAAAATATTGTCTCTAGATTCATCCAGGGGCATCAGTACAATTGTTATTACATAGTTTTCCATGTCCATCTCAGCAAAAAGACAGATAGTCATTGGAAAGAAAAAAAATAGCAAATAAGGAAGTATCTGTCCAAGATCTAGTTATAAAAATACAAAATAGTTTTGGGTATAATGCTTTAATCATTGTGGACCCCAGCCTGTATTGAAATCAGTGATGTTACTGAACACATTCCCTTTACTATAATTATTCCAAGTTGATTTCAGTTATAGGTAGTCTTCTATAGAAATTAATTATCAACAACTGAATTACGATCAAACTCTTTCCCCTTCTCTGTAGAAATCTTTAAACTTGAAGCACTGTCACACCTTTCTCACCCAATGACTATAGGTAAAAGTTTTATTAACAATTTAATTATTCTCTTTAGAAGAATAATTATAATGGGTTTAGAAGAATAATTATAATAGAAGTTAATTATAATGGGCTTGACTTGGCTTTCATCAAAAGTCTCTTTTAATGATTTTGCCATTGACTGCAGTCCAACATGAGAACAACAGTTTGTAATCAACAAAACTGTATCTCAGAATTGTGCAGGGTTGAAAGGAATTGAAAGAACAATGCTGTTAATATTTTACAGAACATCATGGTACTTTTGTATGGGCTATCAGTTCCCTATAAATTTATACTGACTGAAATATTACAAAATCACTGAATATGAAAGTATTTGCTTTCATAGCTGTTATTCATATGAATAGCTTGACTAAAGTTTGTAAAGGGTAGTAGTCAAAGATCTGACAAAAAGCTGGACTGACATTTTTAAGATCAAGCTTTTGTTCCTGATTTTGTCATACCATGTTCCTTGTCAAAATCTGTACTTGCATGCTCAACTTGAAGATATATTTGTAGTTACTGGAAGGGTTAGTCCATGTCTCAGGGGTATGGATGTAGGGGAAGAGAAGATGATCATGTAGACACTTATTAGAATGAAATTAAAGGAGCTAAAGGGGTAGAATGCTTGCAGATGATTTAGTGAGCTCGTTGTATTAGAGGTGTAAAATGAGTATCAAAAAAAAAGACAACTATTTAAAAGGATTATTATAAAAATTACATTGTTAACAGCAGAGTAAAAGAACTTTATAAGAAAATACATTTACAAAGGGTAAATATTGCTGTCATTGTGAATCGCAAGATCTCTTGGGAGAGTTATATTTGCACATGTGTAAAGGAACTCAAAACAATAAATACTGAAGCCTTAATAATCAGCATGTGCTGGTGTCAGCAATGCCATCAGTTGCATCAGTGCCAAGATAGGAAGCGGGGGCTATCTTTATTTGCCTCAGGTCAGTAGTTTTTATCTGCAGTTAAGTAGGATGGAGAGTACTTTACTTACTCCTTAATGGTCCTTTTAAGGCCCCTTCATAAAAACATCTCATCTGGGTGTGTCTGTGGTGCTACTGAATCTCTTTATTCTGTCCTCATAAAAACGCAGTGAGCAGGCAAATTACATAGAAGTTATGGCCACTGAGCAGGCTTAAAAGAAAAGCATCACAGATTTTTCAGAGGAAAAGCAGTCCTGCTCATCACTGTTCAAATGAACATTTAATAATTCATAACAACTGAGTTATAAGTTTCCCCTTCAATACGTTTCCAAATGTGAATAGATTAAATGGTAATTGCTATCAAGCTTTATGTTCTATTTCATGTACCTAATAAAAGTTTATCTAGTGGAGCTTACGTTGTATCTTTCTGATCTATTCCTAACTGACTGCAATATACTCTATTAAAATATTTATCATTGTGCTATCAAATATTAACCATTTTTAAATCATCTGACTAAAGAAAACAAGTAGTGTTACTTGCTGAAGTTTTCATGAATTTCCTAATGTTTAGTTTTTCAGAACTGTCCCATGATATTGCACCAAAAATACCAAAGACCCTAGAATTGTATTCACTCTTTTAAAATTGGGTTGTTTTGAAATGCACTCTGCTCACATCCATCACTGCTGTCCTTTTTGGCTCTGCATGCAGAATCCTAGTTTTGTTGTCTGTAAAAAGTTATGATTCTGCTTCAGTACAAGAGAATCTTAGAGAGTTGTTGGTTTTTCTACAGGTTAGTACAGAACATTTTAAGGAAAACATTCTTAGGAAGTTTCCTTAATTATCCACCTGCTCATCTACCTGAAATTATGTGGCTTTGTCAGGTAAAAATACCAGCAACTTCCTAGGCTATAATGTCAATGAAGTAATGGTGGAAAGAGGAGAATACTTATCCCCCAGATGTGCTACAGTTGCACAGTAGCCCAGCCTGATTGCCAGGGCTGCGTTGCTCCCCAGCTGAGCGGGTTGTGCTCTCCCAGGGTGCCCCTGCTTGTTCAACCCGCTGCTGATTTATACCACAGAATGAACACAGCAGAAAACTATTCTTTTTTTGGTTAGCGTCCTGCTGAGTTAGATCTGAAATTGTTCAATGAAAGGTCAAACAAGTGCCTGAGAGATTGCTGGGGGTGTGGGACTAAATAGTAGGGAATTGGGAGAAGAGGGATTGCAGCACTTGCAATTAGAGCAGTTTAGACAGCCATGAAATAGCAGCTTTGAAGCTGACACCTGGGCAAGATCAAGAGGCGAACACCCTCTTTGCTCCAATCCAATCCCTCACCTTGCAGGGGAAAAATTGTTCTATTAAAGGTCAGGTGTATAAATGTTGCTACTGAACCATTTCTTTTCACTTTGGAGAAAGCAAGTCTGATCACCGGGTTATCAGAGTAAATCTCCTGAAGAACTGCAGTCTGTTAAGAGCCTGGTGCCTCTCAATAACACGGTAACTATGCTAACTAGCCCCATTTTCTGAGCCTCACTCTCTGCTTATGACCTGTTATTTCCTTTGGCTTGTCTGCACACAGGTATTACCTAATTCACAATCCCCATCCTGTTCAGAGAGGCCTCAGCACAGACACGCTGAGATAATGTCCTTGAGCTCTCACCAATGCCCCTCTAATCTATTGCTTCTGCAGTTTCTTCCACTTCCACAGTATCTCACACATGTTGTAGGCAGCGGTGCTAAAAGCAGATTGAGACATGATCCCCAACTGAGACATGCTACAGTAATTATGTAGATCTGTATGATAACTATCTAGAGAGAGCATTCTATGTTTTCATCTTCTTCTCTGTGCTCTTCATAGAGGAAAGGTGCCTCACTTAATCATTTCTGTTAATATACAGTGTTTGTGTTCTGACATGTTTACCCTGAATAAAAATATTCTCTCTCAAGGGAGAGATCAACCTTATTTTTCTCCTTCAAATCCAGTATCTCATTAAAAAATAATACCATTCCATGATGATCATACTTTGGTGCACAATTTTCTACGTATCCCAGTATCTGTATGGTTATTCTGTGGGTTGTGTATTTTAGAAAGAATGCATTAATAAACACATGCACATTGTCTTTACTCAGGTTTAAAAGACTCAGGATATGAGGATGGCATTACACCTGTAAGTCATCAGCATGCTTCCCCTGAGGCAAGTGGAATCACTGCTCTGCATCATCTGAGGATCAGGACTGATAATGCTGTAATTTTGTTTGTAGTCTTGCCTTGCTTGTCTTACATCTGTAAACCGTATTTTGACTTGAGTTGCAGCAGTGGGATTCTGGATTGATTTAAGGAGAATTATTCTGGATTTGAATTTGGAGCCATTTGAAAAAGAGTTTGTTACTCTTGCATCCAAACCCCTGTACATGTGCACAGTTTGTTTAGTCTGCATAACAATCATGTAAGATAGATATTGTGAAATCAGTATTTCATGTATAAAGACCAAAGGCAGGTTGTTCCTTGGGGACAGCAATGTTCAGCCCCAACAGAACTTTACCCTATCAAAGAATTCTTTCTCTGTTTTACTTCCCTCCAGCTCCAAGCACGGCAGTGTGCTTACTGGTACCAGTCCTGGTAACAAAACACGCTAGAACTGAAAGTGTATACAGCACCTGTGCAAGGGGGAAATCCCCCTGTATCCTGACCAGCTAAAAGCATTAAAACTGTTACTGGTAAAAAAGATGTAAAAAGATATAAAAATATATAGATGGCTCCCCACACAGGTGGTTGCAATGGTGAACTGGGAAGCAGGGCATCTTGGTTCTGAGTTTCTATTTCTTTTTTTTTTTTGTATTTTTTCCCAGGCACAACTTCAATGTGTAGGTATTGGAGGACTCATCAGATTCATCTGGGTACAAACATGTATAAAAGATCACTAACCTTCAATGAGGAGACAATTGCATTTATATATTTAACCTGTTTAGAAAGAAGTGCGTGATGTATTTTTTTTTAAATGTTGTTTTTTTAACAAATAGGTGGTATACATCTTTTCTTCTTTTCTTGCTGATTGGTAAACACAATCTTCCAAAAGCAAAGGTTAATTTAAGTTCCGGGTTTACAATTTCAAGTTTGATTTTCTTTGGCAATTCAATCTGCATGACAATTTTGATCAAATGCCTCAGCTTATAACATTTGTAACACATAATAAAATCCACCCCAAAAAAGCTCATATTTCAATAATCATGTAGTAAGTTGAAGGCACACTGTGACAGAACATGAATTATCTAACAGGCTGCAGATTAACACCAGTTTAGTCTGGAAGACAGATACAAGGACTGAGTGCAGTTTTAGCATTGAAGATAAGAGTGTAATCCTTTGCCTGCTTCTATTTAAAATCAGTGTAAGGCATGTGGCTGAAAACTCATTTGCTAATTGTTTAAAATTTGCACCATTGAAGGAAGATGATTTAAAACACAGGTTCACAATCGGGTGCATGCTACCACTGGTAACTCTTTTACTCGCTCTAGGCCTTTGTGGTGCTGTGGGTTCAATATCTTTATTTAGTCTTGGACTGCATGAAGGCAGATAGTGAATAATATTAATCATTGAACCTTCCCTCACCTTTCCCCTGTGAGGTGATCATGACTAACGAAAATCTGAGCTATGCTGGTAAACTGATATTGGCAAAAGAGTCGCTTTTTCTTTGCCTGATTGGATAAATATGCAGCTGGTTTTGGAATTAATTCTTCTGTGAGTGAAATTAAAAGGTGTTACTTTAAAATGCTCCTGTATATATGCAACAGAATTTAGTCACCAGAAATGTCATGGCCAATACAAAAGATGCAAGACTGTAAGCAGTACATGTAGAAAATCAAGTGAATGCTCCTGGTTAATATTTCGACTTCATCCATTTTTTAAAAGCTCCGGTGGTGGTTCTGTGTGTAAATGTTTCTACCTTTTGACACAGATTCCTTTTATCACAAAGTACTACATTCAGTTTAAGACTGGTCCAAAACAGCTGTAGTTGCTGGTTAAATTTCTTGCCAGGCTTGAAGCTTTTAATTATGTTCTTATGTTCGTTTTTAAAGGAAATAGTTTAATTTCTATAAAACAGAAAAATCAAATATAGCTGTGTATTTTCTCATGTTCCAGGAATTCTAAAAGGGTTTCAGGACCAGACTGTTCTGTTCTTAACTCATTCCCTGTGCTTTGATCTATGTATGCATGCTGGTGAGAAAACCATTGTGGGTGCCTGGCAGGGAGGCCCCCAGCACTTCCCCACACACACAGCGCCTGCAGCATCCACGGTTCTGGGGGAGGGCTGAGAAGTAGCACAAGGCACAGTTGCATCTATTGTGCCTCTTTTTCTGAGGGCAACAAACCTTCCTGTACCAACCAGACCCTGCTGACCGCTACACCTATGCAGCACAAACCCTGAATGCAAGAAGATAACAGCTGTTATCACAGTGCTTTTTATCTGGGAGGCAAAGTCTAAAATTGCATCTGACCTCTGTGTGTGCAGAGACGCCAAGTGATGAGAGCTCTGCCTAGATCCTCAGAGGTTTTAGATTAGATCGCGAAGAGTGAGGTACCTAAATGAATAGTTCCAGGGATAATAGCTTCTGTGTCTTCTATCCATGTGTGGTACAAAGTAGACTCCAAACTGTAATTTATCAAATGATATATTGCGAGCCTTAGAAAACACAACAGGACTTTTGTGTTGTTTTTTTTTCCCTAATGGGTTTACTAATATATAAAATTACAACACTCCATTTACTTATAGAATCATACAAGTAATTAAACTAGCTATAGGATAGATTTAACTTATTTATCTACAAGTCAATCTTCTGATTGCCCTAGGTCAATGGTTTTTATCAACAAAGCTCCATAATAATAGATTTTCTTAATAATGCCAATAGGGTATGTATAACAAAAAATATAGAAACACATCTGTCTGTTAAGTGTGTGTGCGTATATCAGTCTTTGCATATATACATTTCTATACAGCACAGGCTCAGGGGAAAACAGATCAAACCCACATGTTATGTGTCTAGAGAAATAATAATTTTGAGCTTGGCTAAGGCAATAGAATGAGTTCTTATTTTTCTTGAATATTGGGGTCTGCTTGCTTGCCCAGTCATTTGTTTAGATTTCAGTGGAAATACAGTAACACATACTAGAAAATTAAATTAATTGGAATTATGTTCCTCCATGATAAGACTTGAAATGAGATTTAAATCAGTGTGTGCTTGGTAAAACATGGCAATTTGATGCCTGTTCCACAAAACTGACAACCGCATCTAGTTGTTTTTCTTCTGAATTTGATCAGATAATTTGGTCAAAACTTGGAGAATATCTAACAGTTACACAATCAGACAGATTTGTTCAAAAAATTACAACATAGTGAGGGAAACTCAATTAGTTTTGTCAGCAAATATAAAGGCACTAGCTTGGACTTCCAGAAACTGTCCAAAGCTTTTACAAATACTCTTGATTCAGCTAAAATCATGCTAATTATATGTTGGGCTCAAAAAATCCTCATTAAAACAACATTATTTGTGTCATAATGTCCAAACCTGAAAAGACAGGAAATACTGCAATTAGTAAGCAATTGCTCTGACAAACTGGTGTGTACATATATATATATATATATTTAATCATATGACTGTAAAAATTGCTCCACAGCCTTCCACATGTGTTCAATATCTCAGTTACTTAATATCTTTTTTAGACCCACTGTATGGACATGGTGTTTACTTTATTCAAATTCTACTGCAGAGAACCATATTGATTTCTTTTTTCATTTTTTTTCTCCTGTAGTTCCTGTCACCGCAATATTTCAATGCTTCACAAATTCTAATGGTTTTTTTGCTAGTACCAAAGGTAAGGTACAAGGTGGTGACAACCTTCTTCTGCATAAGGGATGCAAGGCAGAGGGAGACGCTATGACTTCTGAGTGCTTTGTTTGGGAGATACCTAGGATCTGATTTGGAAAAAATTTAATAATAGAGAACTTTGAGACTTGAAACACTACTTTGAGACTTGAAACACTACTTCACCTGCTCTCTGCTGCATCTCTAAGTCCCCAATAATTTTGTGAATCAAAACTCAAGTACAAGCATCTGGAAAATGAGAATACAGTTAACAACCATGTGTGAAAAGTATGGTTGAAATGACCTGCCAAACATAAAGAGGTGGTTTCTGGCAGAAGCTGAGGAAGTAAAATTTTCTCAGGTAGCACTGAATACTGTTGCCCACACAAATGTCCTTTTTCTTCATATACTCTCTTTAATGCTAATCGGTTAATTATCACAATCTTTCCTGAAACTCTTTATTTGTGGTTTTCTTTCCAGATATATTTGTTGTCACAAGTCCAGCTTTTCTACTTCAGAGGCACTCATCACTTGGAGAGGCAGTGGTAATCTCTAGCTTTACTGTTTGTTTGTTTCTTTTTAATTTATGATATAAGATTTGCATTTGTTTTAGAGTGTTTAGAGCATTTGTATGGCTATTGACCAATTTTATAATATTTGGCTAATTGGTGTCAGTAATTACATTTTCTGTGTTTCTCAGTCTTAAGAATCACAAGTAAGCTCTTGCAGAAATGTGTCTTTAATGTGTGTGTGTAAGAATGGAGAGAGGCAATGAGAAAACGTGAAGGAAACACATAAGAGGACTCTCCAGAGCTTCTGGAAGTAGATGATCGAAACAGTTATAAAAAAAATGTTAAGAATTTACTACAAACAAAATTTGCAATAAAATCTAATCCTCTATATGTTGAAGTGGTATTTGCACTCATTTGTTTATAAGACCTGTAAACCAGAAGAGAAGCTAAATATATAACTAAGCGTTGAAACAACATCTGCCCAAGCACCACTTAAGAAAAATTTCAGCTCTTCTTTTTAAGGATGTTAAGTATACCTCCATTTTTTTCGACCTTTAGCTTTCATCTAGTTTTCACTAATTATTACAGGTAACGAGCCAGTGTTTTGCAGTTATTGTCCAGGGACAGTTTTAAGGTATGAAAGGTTAACTTACTCAAGAAGCTGAAGTTTAGGACAGAAAAAAAGTGAATGTGCAGAGAAATCACCCTTTATCTTTTGAGAAGAATTTTGAATTTGAAGTTAATATGCTGATGTTTTAGTATAAAAAACTTATTTCACAGTTTTCAAGATGTGTGTTTACATAGCTCAATGGGAACTCCTTGAGGTGTTAGTGAGAGAGAGAGAGGACACTGAAAGTGCATTGAAATAAATGGATGGCACAGTCAGTGTCCTCAACTGGGACTTTCCCAAAAGGTTCAGGCATTATGGCATTCTCACAGCTCATAGAGCATTTTGCTCATTTTCTGCTCTTCAGTAGCTGCATATGATAGCACACAGACCCAGAGGCAGCAAAGTTGCATGAGAGGGGCGACTCTCAGAGTTACTTACGTTGACAGCCCAAGCTGTGCCAGATATATCCCGGCAGACATTTATCACATTTAGGCCCTGATGTTCCCTCCTTACACTCACAAAATCCTCTGTCATTACAGCGATCATGGACTGAACCAAAAGGGTTACAATAACAGTCTGCAGAAACAAGACAACACATACACACTGGATTCAGGTCTACATGTGGTGATAATTCATTCAATACCAATAAAGGGTGCATTTCCAGTGCTAAAGGTAAAGGAAGACTGTCTATTATGGATATCTAGAGTAGTGAATATAACTACTACATGTCCATTTATTTGTTTGCATATGTCATTTCAGGAAGAGACGTTTTATGATGTGAAGAGAAAAAGTAAACAGAAAAGATATAAAGGCAGAAGATACCACGGGTCTTTGAGGGTAAGTGATTGTAACAGATTCTCTTTTGGCAAAAATATTTTTGACAATTTAATGAACATTAGAAAAGTTTTGTATAGTATGGATATATCAATGTGCCATCAAGGTGAAAAGATTAACATTATTAAAATAGGCTTATCTGTGTTACTCATTATTTTCAGAAGTGCTGAATGTCTTTACAGGGCTATATAAATGCACTTTACTTATTTCCAAGATAGTCTTCCTTTATAGTTTTGAGCAGTATAATAATTTTTGTGGATATTTACCATTAAGTTGGTGAGATTGTACTTATCAGTGACATTAATAAACCTGTTACGTATTCCACAATGGAAAGCTTGAGTTGAGCACTAATGTACAGCAAAACTTATCAGAACTGGCTCTATGCTGCCATTTTAATTTCTCTCACCTCCCAGTGTGCAGATGGAAAATGCAGTGAGGCTCATTCCCTGCTGTATATTTTTCACATGTGTTCAGCTAATTAAAGAATAAGTAGGGAACCCATTTCCTCCCACAACACTTACTGTGTTGTTCATTCACAGCCCTTTTCTTCAATGTGATTACAATATCCGTGTTCAGCTTTCAGCTAGCTGAACGAAGGCAAGACAGTAGCTGGCAGAGCTCATTTTTGGCACTCCTGTTCTTCAACTTGGTTATTTATATAATTTTTTTCCCCCCAAATGAAGGGCTGTATCTTATATGTATGTAGACCCATGTAGACCCAGAGTAACTTCACTGTCAACTGAGACCACAGACACTTTTTGGCAGCATCCGATCTCTGCTGCTTCCTCAGTCTGGGCAACCTGCTGGGAGTCTGGATTTATATGTCTGTGAATTGGTACTACTTTGATGACTACCTTTGGCAATTGTTCCCCAGCATTACGTTAAACCTCAATGATATCATAAATGACAAAAAGGAGTTGAACTCGGAAGTTACATATATATATATGTATGTATGCCTCTATAACGGAAAAACTGTAACAGAAAAAATATTTCCAGAAAGACATTTGTCATCTGTTGTCTCACTGTTTATTAACTATAAATTACAGATGGCACTTTGAACATTTGGCATGCTGAAGAAGAATGCCAAACACGGTTCCACAACAATAATAGAGTCAATTAGCTAGCAACATTCATTAATGAACTGACATGCCAAAAATACTGTGCAAGGCTGAGTATTATAGCACAGTGAGTGCCACTTGAAAAGCTGGGAATTCTCATGTTAATCAGATGTATGAAATGCTTGTATAAACAGGCATAAAATTGAGATACACTTTGAATGCAGGAATTAAATTTTGCTTGAAGAGTGTTTATAGAAAATCTTGAAAGACAAAAACTTGGAATTACATTAGAAACAGAGGGCCTAATTCTTGTTAAAGTAGCTTTGTTAGATCTAATGGAGTTACAGTGATTTAAACAAGTATTTGTGAAAGAAATGTATAGCCTGTGTATCACAGGCTGAATGTTATAGATACATAATATTTTCCAGAGAGCAAGACTCTGATCCTGAACCAGTGAAACCTTTCCTACTGAACTCTATCACATAAGTGTGTTGGAAGTACCAGGCCCAAACTGTGCTGTTTAATGGAAAGTAGATAGTAGAAACACAGATTAAGCCAGGCTCTTTTACAAAATTACCAGATCAAATCAGAACACCAAACAGACCCAGCAACCTTTAGTAACTGAATCTAGTCTCCATCTTTCCCAATACACAACTGATAACACAGTAATACGACCTACAGAGGTCCAAAGAACATCCAGGATCATTGTCCAATGTAATATCACAGGCTGTGGAACACTTCCCAAGACCTTCCAAATACTTAAGACATGAAAAACCTCAAAGGTCACAATTTCAGTGTGCCCCTTACAACAACAGGGCATTAAATAATACTAAGCTAATGCTCTCAGATCATCCTAATAAGCAGACCACACACAGGTTCCAGGGTGGGGGAAAAAGCCCTGCAGATCTGAACTGGGAAGGAATTTTCCTCCTAACCTCCATCTGGTGGCTGTTTGTAGGACGGGAAGATTAACAGAAGTAGTCATCTGTTTGCTGAGATTCACTATATCAATGTGATGCTGCCAACAAAACACAATGAAAGTAAAAAGAAGGTGGGCTGCAGGCTTGCTGCTTATCAGTCTGGGTTGACAGTGGCTACAGGACAACCCTTGGGGTTCACTTAATCATTTATCATTAGGGCTTCTAAAAGTTTCACAGATGTTAATTGAAGTTTAAGCCTAACTGACTGCAAGGCTGGCTTTCCTAAAGGTGTGACAGCAATCACCATTTCAGTATTTATTTTGAAAGGCAAAGGCCATGTTTTATTACTCTGGGTCTACTTGGTGGTTTTCATGCTCTCCATGCTTGCCAGTGTGTGAATTCACTGAAATAGTTATTAGGGCTTTATCAAGAAATAAAAAACTCTTCAAGATGTTAAATTCTTTTTCATGTCAAATTAATGATTTTTAACTTCAGAACACCTTGATTTATTCAGAAACTGCAGTTGCCCATGTGAGGTAATTTTCCAGTTAACTTACAAATCCACAAATATTTGATATTTCATTTTAAGAAATAAAATTTATTTTGCTTCTAAAGAAATTAAGGGCATCAATAATTTAGATTTAAGCCCACTGTATAATGCATTGCATATAGTTCACTGGTAAAAACCTTCTCAGTATTTGAATTCTTTAGTTTTAAAAATTAAACAATTTACATTTTCTCCATGTAGTTAGCATCACCTAAGATTCACAGATTTGTTATCCATGTACTTACCACATATATTTATGAAAACTGTGTAAGCAGTTTTGATAAATCAGAGCCAAAGCCCTGTTAGCTGCCATTAAATTAGCTTATCCAAACATTTTTTACCTTTCTACATATATGGCTGAAGAGGAAAGAATTAGCCTGGCAAAATGACTTTCATACGGGAAGAAGACTTGCACATGTCACTGGAAATCTGCTTATTAAAATGTTCATGTCAACATTTCACTTGTACTTAAACCACAAAAAACTGATTTTAAACTCATCAAAAAGAGAAATGAGCGTTTCCAATAGAGCAAGACTGTGCTTGACCTAGAAGGGTGGTGAATCCATCAACTCTCTCAGAGGTGAAAATACACTACATTTTCCAGGATTAAATCTCAGGAGCCCCAGTTCAAGAAAATATTTTAGGCACAAGCTTCTCTGTTTTCTGAAAAGTGCTTAGGTATCTTTCCCATTTCACTGACTTTACACATGAAGTAGTATGAAAGACTTCTCAAGCTGGCAAATCAGCAAGGATACGTACGTTAGGACACATACATTTTGTATGCAGTATGATCACTGTGACCGTGAAAACTGTATTAGTCCAACAAGAATGTTATTTATTTAAAACAAATACCTAATATGTAGCAAACCAGGGTTGGAGCCTACAGTCATTTCACGTGGTACAATTCTCATGGGAGCCCAAGGGAATTCTGCTTTCATTAAGGTGGAAAGTCAGCAAATGTTTCACATTGCCTTTTTTTTCCCCAGACTCTTTTTAAATTAAAGGATTTTAAATTTTATTTCTGCAGAGTCTAGGCAACTGCAAAGTGCATAGTTGTTTTACTAAGGTATTTTAAATATATCAATTGTAAATTAATGTAAAAATTACATATTTTTGACTTCTCATTTACTAAGTTCCTTGTCTTATGTAGCTACAGCTGCTGTCTTAGCATTTCAGTGTACATGGGAAAACAATGTACTGAATGAGCAGATGAAAAATTCCAAACAGAGTAATTTAGTCATATTCATTAGGCCTATTTAAGCAGCTGAAATTATACAGCCCTGGTGTCATACCAATGATGTCTGTCATCTACGTCAAACAAATATGTGGGACAGTGTTTTTTTCCAAGAACATTTGATTGTGTAAATCTCCTCAGCACAGTTATACAAAATCATGACTTGCCTACTAAAGTTCTTATTAGCTCAGACTAATTACTGTCAAAGGAGATCATGCATTTTCTGAATGCATTGCCAAGCAAAGTTAAAAGGACACATGAAATGCAGTGCGTGGATGGATCTGTGTGTTTAATCACAAAGTAAAATGTTAATCTGTCAAGTTACAAACTGAAACAAATAATAGCAACCTAAATAGTTTCTGTCTTGAATCTCAGCAATGGATTATAAAGAATATGAAAATATAATTTATTCATCCATAGTCTATTTTGGCATTAAAATATCTGCTAACTACTCTTTTTGCTTCCTGGAAAATGGAATGAAAAAAATCATAATGATAATCCAAAAAAGGTCCTACTGATGCTTATAAGAAACATTAAATAATTAAATTCTCTACTTCTGTTTGTTACTAGAACAGTGTCTTTTGTGGCTACCTGTTAACTACTGACCACTGTAGATGGCTTCCTTTATTGGCTATGTCCAGTCTTCACCTGAAGTGTCCTCACGTGTGCTATATACTGTCTGTGGTGACATGAGAATAATGCATATTCTTCTAATGTGATAAAGATGTTAATTCTTTTACTAATATGCTTCTCTTATTATGTTCTGATATTTTCCCTAATTCTGCAATTTGAATATTTATAGCAGATGCTCATTCTAAAGCACTGTTTTTATCTCAGGATTCCTTTTCTAAATTGACATCATGTTGAACTGGTTTGACAAATTCTGTTCCTAACCCCAGGGATATAATTTCAGTTTCTCCTCTAAGGAGAGGGGAGGTAACACTGCATTTATAGCCCTGTGCTTGGGAGCAGAATTACCTGCAATATGTTTTTGTGAAATTTAGTGAATAAAACGGGTTAATAAATATCACTCCCCACATCCTCTTGCTGCAGCTGGCAACTTTTGTGGGTCTTCAGGCAAGTATTCAAGAGTTTGTACTAATAGTTGCAAAAGTTGGGCTGGGAACAAGTATTTAAGACTCAATCTTTTAGTTTTCACATATGTGACCCCAGCGTGGCTCCCTCCTGCATAAGGACAGAACAGCCAGTTTCTCAGGAACTGCTGGGGTAAGGACCCTTAGACAGAGAGTTTTGTCATCATATACGGATTCAAAATGCCTCCTTGGGGCTACCAGGGCAATGGAAATGAGGCAAGAAGTCTACACAGATGTTCTTATCCATTGAAAAAGCTCATTCTGCCTTAACTGGCAAGTAAGCAGCAGTGGTCCCTAGCAGCTGCCAGTGGCTGAAAAGGCACAGAAGAAAAGCCGCAGTTATCCCGGGACTGACCTATGCACACATTTTCATCGTCCAGCTCTGCAGAAGCATTTCTGAAGTAGCCCAGCCTGCATAACTCACAGTGCTGACCTCTAGTGTTGTGCTTACAGCTCACGCAAATGACCGTATTGAGCAGCTCGATGTAACTGCACCGGTTGGAGTGCCCGAAGCATTCACAGTCTTTCAAGGAAGAACAGAAATGTATACAAAATGTATACAGCAGCAGAGTAATAGCACATTACATGCTTAGTAAAAATGAACCATGAGCAGAAATATGAATGAATGGCACATACATGTTAATCAATGTAACATGGACAACAGCAGATGTCTATCTGCAATGAAAGTGGAGTTTGTTTCAGGCAGGTTAGCGTGACCCGACAACCATGGCATGACGTCGAAGGTTGGCTGTTGTTGGCAGACCTGATGGAACTGAAGCATTTGCAGTTGTAAACCTTTCAGGGTTACTGGAGGCTCTATAGTTTCTGCTGATAGAAATGCACATATTTTTGCACATTTGAGATGAGTATAAATCAAGACCCAGGAAAAACTTCCTCATATTAAAAATGTTAAATTCAGTGGACAAAATTGTCAAACTTCATTAAATCCACAACTGTAAGTAAAATAAATCTTTTTCCTGACAGAAATGGTGAGTATTCAAAAATGCTACTGAACTTTGGGTGCTATAATTGATAGGCACCTTGGGAACCAGACTGTTCTATTTCATGACTAAACAAATCTCGAGTTTGACAATTTTGGCCAGCACCTCCTAAAATGATAAACAGAGAAGAAAAGGAAGGAAGAGAGTTGTTAGTTGAGAGCTACTTCCACTGTACTTTTCAGGTAAGCATTAACCCATTTTTGTATTCTGAGATGAAAAACAACTGGGCCAGAAAAGATCATGAAAATTCTGAAATGTGTACTGAATAGAAAGCATGCTTACTGCAGCCATCTGAAATGCAGTTGGCATGACAGCCACTTTTAAAAACCCCCTTCATTAAACACGGAATGCTAGTACCTTTTAGTCTTTAATCACAAGCAATGCTTGGCTTTATGCAGAATGAAGGAGAAATTAAGAATGTATCATTAACATTATAGAAGGCACAGCTCCGCTCTGTGTTGTAAGCCTGAGCACTCAGCCCACAATGAATGCAGGAAAGGTTATTAGGATGATCAGAGAAGTAGAGAGTCTATTTAAAAAGAGAAGACTAAGATAATTTTGCTTGTTTACTCTAGGAAACTGATGATAGGAGATATCAGTGGGCTATCATCACGAGTTAGCCTTCTGCCATCCTAATGGACAACACTGGCACAAGAACAAATGGGTGTTAACTGGAAGTTCAGAAATTTCAGCTGGATATTAGGAGATGGTATCTAGCCATTAGGGCATCGAGGTTCTTGAACACTTTCAATTTGTAGCAAAACACACTGATGCTTTAGAGATGTAGTTTATTAACTGGTGGAAGAAATTACAGTATGTTTCCTTCAGTAACAGAGCACTGGATGCAGTGACTTGGAAGGGCTTCAAGGTCTTGAAGTTAACTTATCTTGTAATTAGATACAGCTGTAGCAGAGGGTGTAAAATGTTTCCATACATGACAGAGGCCAAGCACTTTGTGCTGCCTTTCCTCTGGTATCCTCCTAATTATGCTGGGACCCCTAATGAGCCCACCGATTGTTGGAGGTGGGCATCAGATACAATATTTGTACCTGTCTCTATTTGTATAAAGAAATAACAGTCCTCGTACATGTTTCTGAGCATGGTATGCCCACCTAATACATATATTTCTTTGGCTTTTGTCTGATGTAGTGGACTGTAAATAGACTGCATTTTTTCTTAGACATTTAGCATAACATATGTTTCAATCTTGAGAGCTGCCTTTCTCCTGCCAGGAAACATTAATTAATTTTACATATACGCATTTAGTTAACACATATTTCCCATTCTCTTTGATACTATGTACTTCTAAATCAATGTTTTGTGGTTCATGCCAATCTGATAATTTTGATGCCTGTAAGTGTTGGAGTACAGGAAAACATTTGGTGTATCAGTCTCACTTGAGACAAATGAGTAGGGATGAAAAATATGTTAATGTTTGTTGTCTTTTGCAGTTGGTCAGTGTGATTCAGCATCTCAAGTGAGAACTGGCTGTGAGGGACAGAGAAGAGAGATGTAAAAGTGAAAACTAGCACTAGCAAATAGGAATCACGGAAAATTGTTAGGATTGTAAAAGTTTATGTGACTGGCTAGTGATAAGCAATCAATCTGATCTTTCTGAGTTTTGGATTCAGAAGCAAGGCTGTCTTAGTCTCTCTGTCTGACAAAGCACCTGTCTTCTACTACCATTAGACAATTTATTTTGGTGAGATGATACTGTATTGGTATGTTTGTCAGACTTGCTAAGCATTTTCATACTGTAGGTGAATTTAGAGGAAATAATTTACCTTGTTTTTCAAATCAGTAACAGGCAACCCAATACTACATTTTATGTTTCCAAAATATGCAGACTATAATGAAAATCAGGCCATACTACATAATCTTTGGTGTTTAAAGTAGCAAAAAGAAATGGAGAATATTCTGTGAATGAATGACTGCACTACTTCCACTCTGAAATTTTGATATGACCTTAATTAATATTACTACTATACATAATTACAAGCACATTACAAAAGCACAAGAAAAAAAAGCTGCACATTAAGTAATTCACTCTGTAACAAGACTTGCTCCAAATGATGATTTGGAGTGAAGAAGCATCTGATAATTACGAAGGACTTGGATGTACACACATGCTCCTAAACATATGCAAAATGACTACCCAAGTTCAGATGTGGGTCATCGATATTAAAGGTAAACTATGAGACCAGTTCTTGTACTTGATTGCATTTATATGGGTACTGCTCTTGTAACAACTGTGCTGTGTGAAAGAAAGTCTTTGTCTGAAAGTTAACTTATACTAAGGTACAGGAAAGCTCTAGGAGTCTTGATCTGACTAGTAAATGCTACATGGTGTAGAAAAAAAACCACAGATGAATTGAAAACAGTCTAACGTCTCATCGAACGTTAATAATGGCAAAAGGAAAAAAAAAGAGGCATGGTAAGTAATGATTAAATAAATTTTGTGGTAATGTTTCCTTCTCCCCTGCCTCCTCACCATTTTGCTAGTGCAATAATTTGCTGCTGTTGGCCTGATCAATGAATCATTTTTACATCCCTCTGTGTTTACAAAAATAAGCTATGTAAAAAGTCCTCATATGATTGAAATGGAATTATTTTCTCTACTGGCTACATGAGGTGCTACACCACTCAAACATAGCACATAGAATTGCATTCAGCATCATGCCGGCCGGGAAGCTAATACTTATTAGTGTTGTATGGCCTGTCTACCTTATTACACGGTTCATCTTAACCAGAAAGTAGCCTGCTTGTTAGAATTGTCAGAAGCATAGCTTAGGTGTTTAGGCACACATCTCTGGTCTAGCAGCCTAACCACTTTTCATGCACTGGCAAAGTCATGCAATCACTGAAGGAGATAGGGAAGAAGTATCAAAATCAGGCTGCACATCGTTTACCAATAGTGGAATGACATGAGTGTCTTACAGAGCTAGAAAATGCTGCTTTCAGTTCTGAGTACCACGTGTCAGGAAAGACACAGATAAGTTGAATAACAATAAGGAGTGAATGGTTTGAAAACTAGAATCTCAGAGGAGAAGTAATGATAGCTAGATAGGTTTAATGTGAAGGAAAAAGGGAGAAGAGACCGCCATGTTAGATGCGATCATTGTCTTTGGATGACTCAGGAATTGTCAAATCCCTTGCAAACTCATGGAAGCATTGACTCTATCAGCCTTTAAAAACTATTTTCCAATGCAATGATTCTATTGCAACAATCTTGATCCTCTTGCATAAAGTATGATAAAATTGCCCATTGAAGGAGGCTCATGAAGAGGTTGATCATCTAATTGTTTAGTTTCTATAAATTGAACGCATTTTGCCCCATTACATCTTTGAGATGACATACTATTGTTGTGAGGATGAGGTTCAGCTGAAGCTTCAGCTGCAACCAGTAAAACATGAAATGCCACCACATGAAACAATGGTAAACACACATGGGAGGGTCTCATAGTTTTTAAACTAAGACAGGTAATGCACGAGACAGCTATCAGTGTGACTTTCTAATTAAAAGCACAAAGCATATTTCAAGAAAAGTGCATTCAGAAATCATTACATTATTTTTTCTTTTTCATTCTCCAGTAACTCTGTGTTCTTCCTCCATACACTACAGCAAACAAAGGAGATTTCACTGTAACCTTAGAAATTACCTGCTTCGTAACAAACAGTATGGCTCATTACCATGATCTCATCAAATGGGTCAAACTAAGTTCAAACATTTTTTAATAACCCTATTCCTTGTTAATATGTATTTCATGAATAATGAGATATTCACAATAGCTACAGAAAGACAAAAACATCTTCATACATACTCTTTACAGATAAATTGATGAGGAAAAACAATGAAGAGATCTCAGGGTTCAGACTGTGAATGACAGGTATGCTAATGAAACGGGCTGCCTGTACGTCAGAGAGAATATTGGCATGCTTTATTATGCCTATATAATTCCACTATTTTGATGAAACACTGAACAGTTCAAAATGTAATGCCTACACTCTGAATTTGCACACTTACAATAAAATGAAGATGTAAGGCACACTTACAATGCATTCAAAGACATAACAATGCATTACACTCCATGGCACTTACAGATACTTTTTGAGGACATGGACAACTGATGTTTTCTGTATTGTTTTCCCTCAACTAATCTGCTTATGTTTCCTCTTTTACAATTTATGCATATCAGTGAGGAACACAAGACTATAGTAAACATCCTTTCTAGGCAAGGATCTGAATGGTCATATTCATACATTTTACTCCTTTAAAAATAAATGCCATGTCACTTTATTTGCCAGACATGACTCTCTAAGAAGCAGATTTATTTTTCTTTGTATGGCCTGTGTTTACACAACTTAATGCTTCTGTTGTATTCAATGAAGATGCCTCACTAGTAAACTAATGGGTACACTTCACAGATATTCCAGATTCATACAGTGCAATGTTTTCACAACACAGAGCACTATGGAAACACTGTATGAATCCTAGAATTCCTACCTCTCTTGTGGTTTGCAACTTGAACAGAAGAAACAGTTGACATAGCTAATTTGGGAGCAACTGGATAGTAATAAAATGAACAGTATATTAGAAAAGATATCACATAGGAACAAATCAAAAGATTAAAATAAACATCTTTATCTTCTAACTTTTAAATTAAATTTAACAATGGTTGTTGTTTTCTAAGGAAAGAGTGAAAGAGAGAAAATGAGTTATATACTACCAACTGTTGAATCATTTGAGCTGTAATACCCAAGATCAAGATGGGGAATGTAATTCATATCGACACACTTTGGCAGTTGTGTGTTAGAGATTATTTGGTGATTTCTCCCAATCCATGACAAATGAGTATATGGTAACCAGAGTGGTCTGAAAAGGGTTTTATTGAATTTGTATGCATATTTATTCTGGCCAAATAGTATAAACATGAACCCCACAATAAAACAATTAGATATAAGCAGATTTCTGTAATTATTCTTTTCATACACTATCCTTAACTGAAGTATTTAATCTACAATAAATGTTAAACACTAACAAATGGTGCAAACACACATAAACTGAATAGAAATGGTTGTAACTTTTTGTGTTTTATGTTCCCTAACAAAACATCAAAACTAAATTTACTTAAACTCTTTATTTTTGGGGAAGAAACACTGAATAATTCTGTGCTGTTCGAGACGTATTTTGCAACAAAGTCTTAGATCACTCACAGTATAATTAAGCTATGAAATCCATTAGAAATGCTAAGTATAATTTAATTGGGAATGTTTTGATTTAAAATTCCTGTGAATAATGTAGGCTAATCCTTACAGAAAGCAGAGGAACAGAGATCAATCTGGTTTTTGCTGTTTGTTTAAGGAACACATGCAAAAGCTTGGAAAACATAACATGGGCTAAATGAAGTTGCTGGAATGCTAAGTATCACTTTATCAGGGATATTTAGTTTAAAATATATATGAATAATCTGAACTATAGTACATTGTTAATTCTTGTAGAGAGCAAAGATTAATTAGTATTTTCTGGTTTTTTGAGCACATAGAAACTTGCACATATAACATGGTAGATTTTACATGCATGTGTTTTGATTTGGTCATTGTGATCCATAGATTTAATTACAGCCCTTCCAATGTAATTCCCAACAGATCTTGTTCAGTTTAGTGGCTCTTTTTCTAGACTGCCTTTTCATTAATTTTATTCTCCACCTCTATGTGTTACAGCACAGAAAGGACACCTTTGAATAGCGAAGGCAAGCCACAGGCCAGATTTCTGCAGGGATTTTTGAAGAGGAAAGGGCAGTAAGTAAGAAGAACAAAAGGACATTATTTTTATAATGAATAATCATTCTGAATGTGAAGTATGGCTGAATACTTCTTCAAACAACAAAGAACCTTACTTTTATTAGTCATAAAAAGTAATTTGTTTCTTTCAATGCTAATCAACGTGCCACAGTCTGTGAGTAATTTTTCGTGTGGCGCTCAAATTGTAGAAAACCATGAGCCTGTCCTGCAGAGAACTTGCTTGTATTGTGGATGGCATGAAAGCTGAGAATGCTTCTCAGCTCACTGGGGAAAGCAAAATGGAAACAAGACATTAAAAATGAGTTTGATGTAGACAATGACAATCTTTTTCACTAAAAAAATCTCAAAACTTACTCAAAACATAGACTGTGCTGTCTAAACAAGTCCAACATTATCTAGCGCTTTCTGTATATGAGTACTGTGTTTCTACTTTTCCAGACTTTTTGCAGTCATGTGTACAGTCTGATTGCTGGAAGACTCCTTTTTCAGATAAGGTTTGTTTTATAGTTATTTTCTCACAGGATAGCATTACTTAGTACCAGAGAAAAGCGAGTTGGATTATCATTGTTACTACTTCTGCCACCATGTGGGACTCAAAAGCAATTTCAGCAACTTTAGACCACTAGGAATTTTACAGCATCCTACCTTGGTTTGGTTTAGAAACCTCAAGGGAAGAAATATTCGGCCATATCCTATCAAACTTTGGAGGATCTGCATGCATCAGGAAAAATCAGGTTTTGTTATTTACATCTGTGTTATTGTTCTAAACAGGCAAGCATATGGACAAAGACATAGATTACAAACATCTATTACTGTACTAGTCTAAGTTGCACTTGAACAGTACATGACTCCACAGTGAACAAGAAAACAAGCAATTGATGATTCCCAAAACACCAAATGGACATAAAATACTGTGCATAACAATTTATGCTCTGTGGTTTAAAATATAATTTTTCATGATGAGAAGATATCCTAGGGCAATATATATGGTTCCAACACTAGGAACAAAACAGGAACATATTCTGTTAAATCTGCTCTGAAGAGATAAAATGACAGTATCAGACAAATATGGATTTCTTATCAAAGACACATATCTTACCTTATCATCCTGTTTTAGGGCCTTTTGAGTGAATTACATATCTGTTATCGGAAGAAATATATTTACCAGTAGAGTGGGCCTTTTCTTCAGCTCTCAAAGCTTTTTGTGTTTCATCTATTTCCTATCACCTCTGCTGATATATTTTACAGTTTAATTTTTTTTTTGTCAAAACATGAAATGTTTACATTTCTTAGAAATCCTACATAACGTGTTACTTGCATGAAGCACCTTGTGTCACAGCAAAAGAATTATCTGTGTCTCTTTAGAGCTTTATCTCCTTTGGTTAATGTGTTACAGGGCTGGAGTAGTGGGGAGTGACAATCCTCAGTGGAAGAGTGCTGGGTGTTGGAGCTGAGAATATGTGAAGGAGGAAGGAAAGAAAACTTTTTTTATTTTCCATTTCCATCTGCCTTGTTTTAAACATCAGACTCGGACCATGTTTTTATTATCTACTGCAGTGGTTATGTTTTCTCTGAGTCGAACAGAATTTTTCTTAATGGTCACGTCAGCCTACGTATGGCTTCATAGCTCTCTACATAAGAGAGCTATTCCTTCACTTCCATCTATGAGGAATTCAGTTGGGTAGTTGAGTAGATTGCAGTTGTCACAACTTGGTTGGGCATCAGGGGCCTATGCTTATATGTCTTTATGAAGAAAATGTGTTTCACTGTTATGTCCATCTTAGTGGGAGACCCGCAGTGAAGCTGTGGCAAAAAGACTGAGGCTTCAAACATCTGATATGGAAGGAGGACATCCCAAAGTTTCTTCTGACCCATTTGTCAAGGGTGAAGAGAAATTGGGTGGGTGAGGCTGTCTCCAAAGTCCTCCCACATAGAGAACAGTTCAAGGAAAGGATGATGACCTGCACTGTGCCATTTACTCTTAGGTAGCCTTCTGCAATTGAATGGGTCAAGGTGTAATCTAATCACATAATTACATCAGATTATTGCATTTTTCTGCTTTTTCCTTATCAATCAAGAAAATAGAAAAACAGAGTCAGTTTGGTAGATTCTCAGTCTATATATTGATTAAAAATAACCTGCCTCTACAGGTCAGATCCACCAATTCACACACATAGGAAGTGCAAACACAACAATCAGTGTGTATGACAAGCTGTACTTACTGAGGTGGCATAATAACCCAGCCCTTCCACTGATAGACTCTACTACCATGTACCTGAGGGACCACCTTTCTCCTCCTGAAACACTGACTGACTGGTTATAGTAAATAAGTTTCAAGCATGCACAGGCAAATTATTTGCACAGTTAATTCACTGTTGAAATTCTGGTAGCTTTAGGAACCTAAACATTTTAAAGGGACTGGACATTAGAGAATACATATAAAAATATATTAAAAAAGCAAAAGCAATCTTTATGGACTACATTGTCCTGCTGTCCCCTGAGCCTTTTTCTCTTATAGCCCTTGTGCAGCATCAGAGTTCTTGCAGAAAGCTGTTAACATTTCAGACTGGAGCTTCCAATATCCTCCTTGTGTTGTTAAGTACAGTGTGGCACACCTAATACAAAAATTCACAGGTATAGTGGTCTTCAACTGAAAAGGCTTAGGTATTATCAGAGGTAAAAGTAATAGTGTCAAAGCTTTGTAATGCCTTAGGACTAACCCTCTGTAATATGTCATTTAGTAAACTGCAGGTCCTATACAGGAAATCAGACACTTGACATAATTGGACTCACTCATATAATCAGTAATATTTCATATATATGAAATATATATTCTCATTATAATTTCTCCAAGTAATCTCATGTCCAATAAAATTGTTCCTTGTAAGGCAGAAAAAAATCAGTGTTACTTATTTCTTAGTGATCCTGTAAATGCTATAGATCTGTGCTTGTTTTAGCGAACTTAAAATGGAGGTTGTGACTTACCACAAAATAATCAAAAATTCCCTGACCCTTTAAATTAGATAACACTGAGCTGAGTTTCTTAATGGACACCCAAAACAATAAAGAACATATTTACAGTGCCTGGAGATTACCAATTAAGCATTATAACTAGTGATTATTATGACTTATTAGTGATAATTATAACCATCTTAGAAGGGACTTCTGGAGGTCATTTGTTTCTTATGTTTGCTCATGGCAGGGTCAACGCTAAAATTAGATGAGGTTACTGAGGGTCATATCCAGCTGAAACCAGCTGCTGCTTGGTAATGTGAGAGACTAATGAGACTTAATGCTTATATTATGTGATTTTTTTCAATCTTTGGTAAAGAGGATATCTTTTTTTCATATCCTTATTCACGAACTGTATTATCATCAAGATTACAGGTTTCTTGATAAAGGTCTTTCTTCATCTCCTTGAACTGATTTTTTTTTTTTTTAAGGGAGATGACTTTAAATGCTTTATCTAAAAAGGTATGTGAGATGTCCAAGTCAAAGAATGTTGACTGTCATTCCCACACGTATATTGGAGCAGATGAGTCATCCTTTGAACAGCCACTGGGAAGATTCATTTAGTAGCTAGTTATTCTTTCACAGCAACCTGTGAAAATATTTCTAGTCCTTAGAGATTACCATGAAGGATTTTATTTATAGAGAAGTTGACTAGATAAACCAATCTTTTCCAGAACACTTCTATGACTGCACACTGTATTTTGTAATTAGAGTCATTATTTACCAGAATAATTAAAGAATTCTGGTGTAGATATTCTATAAGATATCCTACTGTAACATATTCCATGACATAATCTACTGTAATATATTCCATGACAGTTATTTGGGCAAACAAGGCTACAGAAATGTGAAAGAGAGGTTCTGAATGTATATTTTAGTGTTATTATTTGAAACTGAAGCTACTGTAGGCACCTTTAAAAGTGGAGGTATGTGAGCTGTTCAGTTGAGCAGAAAATCAGATATGACATTTTATATTTGCATTGGAACTTTTTGCACTTTTAGTTACTATTGTTCTAAAGTCAATTATATGTAGAAAATAACTATGGGAAAAAAAATCTTTCATGAAGTAAGGAAAAACTGATTCCATTACATTTATTAGATGTATGATAATTTCCTTTTTCCCTTCCCACTTTTTTTTTTTTGGATACACACTATCAGAATTACTTCTGATACTAAACAACAAAAAATCTGTCTCAGTAATTCACTGGAAGTGCTGTCTGCACCATGGGCTACATCACAGTTTCAGATCGGGGAAATAAAGGAAATGAACGAGTAGTTTCAGCCCGATTCCAACCAGGCAGCTGCACATGAAAAAAACCTGTCATGATCTTGGCAGAAATTCATCAGCACGTTGTTGGTTTCTCACTCTGACCAAGTAATGAGCTGACATTAAAAATAAAATGCATTCCCACTGAGAGGGGCTATCCTTCCTCAGGGATGAAGAGCAAGGATGATGGAGTGTATGAACACAGTGATGGTGCCTGGGCATCTGTGCTCTACAGCAGAGTAGTGCCTTGTCATCTCCTAAACTGTGTCTGCTGACCCAGCCCACAAACAATGTATTTGCTGTAAATTACTACTAATAAATCAGTAAGTCTTAAATCATGCTCACTAATGGCAAACAGGGAGCACTTGTGTTGGCAACTATAATTATTAATTTTTAATAACAATAAGGAACCCTAGTGAAATATTCTGATTAAGGTGCTTTCTAACTTTCCTCCCGTTTAAAACAGAGAAAAGTATAAAAAAAATTGTCAATGTAAACTTGGTGATTCGGTAGAAGTTCATGTCTCCAGCCATAGAAAGCTGCCCTTGCCACTGCCTTTTTTAAACCATAAGTAGGCAACAGTAAATAGCTGTTCTAGGATATTAAAAAATATATGCTGGGCACAGTGGAGTTACAACAGTGGTTTTAGGTGTTAATATTGAACAAAAAGCTAGGAATAATAAAAAATAATGTTCACTGAAAGCAATGGTATATTTAGTAAGTGATAGAATAATTGGGTGTGTTTATATCAGATTGTGTTCCACCACTTCTTGCAAGCATCACACTATCATTATTACAGCATTTCTACCTCCTTTTGTCTTTTTGAAGTCACGATAACCTACCTTACATAAAATTTGCCTTTCAGCACTTTCATTAAACTGCCAAACTGAAAGCATTGAAAGAGAAGAAATGCTGATTTTTTTTTTAATCACCCCTTTATTTTATTAAGTTTTAAAAAAATACTTGCCAATATTAGGCAATCTTTCTTGGAGCAATGTAGGAAGTTTCATACCTGTTCCTTTGAAGAAAGGAGAATTCTGCATAAATGTGAAGGTGTGGTTGTTTTATGGCAGCTCCTCAGCCATAACAGCTTTTATAACTGTTGGAAGAATTTAAATGCAATTAGTCCTTTATGTGTCCACTTGTTGTAGACTAAAAAAAAGTGATCTTTTTAGAGGATTAAAAAAAAAAAGATAAATCTAGCTCTGGAAACTTTCAGATATCAGAAAAAATGTCCATTGACTTGAATAAATTGTTGGCTGATTCTCAAACTGATGAGGGCTGAGGGAATTCTTCAGTTTTAAGTATTTCCACTAAAATGTTTGTAGAAGTGCACAATGAATCAAAGCCTTTTTTGAATGAAATATTTAGGTAAAAATCTCATGAAACAAAAAGTAAACAATTTTGTTGATAGTTTGCAGGGGTTGCTCCTTTTTATTTGGATTGATTCTGTTTCTTCCTACAAAAATGCTGAAATTGGCTAGTCAGTTGGGATTATTGTACAGTAATACACAACTGATGAGCAGGAAATCAAGACCTTTTTTTTAATAAGTGCTATGCTGATTTGGAAATCTCATTCTTTCCTTATACTCTGTGAAATAAACTGATTACGTGTCTAAGGGACAGAAAGAAAAAGGTGAGAGGGTAATATCTAGAAGTATATTTTTTCCCCAGCAGTTTCTCCCTAAGCTTTATGGCTAATTAGATTTTAAAATATCTTTGTGGATCATGCCTGCTCTCTATAAACTTCCTTGAATGACCGAGCTAAACTTGCATATTTTAAGTGCTATGTATTTTGCATGGGTACCATGGTACATATTGAAATGTTGATATCTTATTTTCTATAGTGTCCTATCATTTCATTCTTTTTTAATGGTTAAAACAAAGATAACTGTCAACTGAATAATTTTCCCTATATTACAGCAAATCAAAAAGCATTGAAAACTCTATTTGACTGACAGACTGTTTTTAACTAACCCATGATGATGATGGTGAACCGGAATGAAGAATGAGAAACAATATTAAACTGTCAGTGGCTGTGTCTACGAGACTGGTGAGAACAGCTCTTCTTATCTGTTAAAATTGGTGGATCTGGCAAAAGAAAAACTGAAACAAAGGTTCTCCCAAATCCCATCCCAACAACCTGTCAGTGCTCCCTGGAGCAGCATTGGTGGTTTCTGACCCTGCACTCGAATCACTCTGCTGGGATGTTTTCTGCTCAGCACTGGGGCCAGTTTTGCTTCCTGAACTTCAAGAGTGACATCCTAGTTACACAGAAAAAAAATGGCCTTGTTGTGAATCCTACCAGGTAAAACTACCCATTATGTCTTTTATTTGGACTGTTAAATTTCTTTCAGATCCAGTGTTCAAATGAGTATATCATACCATAAAGGCTATCCGTATTTTTTTTCAGCTCAGTAATGTTTTAATATAATGGAAAATCTAATTTTTAAAGCAAAAGATTCTGAGTGCTTCAAAGTACTAGAGTAAAAGAGGGAAAACAGATACTGCTACTGGCTTGATGTTATAATCAGTTGTTTAGATAAAGTGATTGCCTTAGACTAGGAGCCTGATTAACAGTATTATTTATTAAAAGGTCAGATTTGGATAAAACGGAATTGCAATTAGAACATTTTGCTTGTATGTCCAAAATACTGTCTGCAGACAATATTTAAATGTTCTAAGGAGATAAACATCTTAATGGTCTCTCAACAGTACAGCTTTCCGTAAAACTTGACCTCAAATAATACTAGAAAAGTAATGTACAACCTAGTTATGCTAGTTATGACATACGTGGGTGTTGTGTACATGCTCTAGTCCAAAGCTTGGCATTGTAATAGCCTTGATCGCACGATTGTAGATTTAATGAGAGAACTTCTTGGTTACTGCAAGGGGGCAAAATCAGGTTCAAAATACCTTGTGTTGTTATTAAAAAGAAAAAAAATCTGCTAGCATTTGCTCTCACAACCTTTTAAGATATGTACTTATCACATTAAAATTTCATAACAAATATGTAAAACAAATAAAGCTACACTCATCCATGCACAATTTTAGTTCCAGAAAAACACCTACTAGATTTTTCAAGGTTAAGAAAACAATAAAATAAGAGAGTGCCCATTTGGTCTTTTCTTTTTTTTAACTTCTGTGTCTGGCATGCATTATCATAAAAAAAAGTTCTCTTCAATTGAAATTGGCTATAAAGAAGAACGAAACCACAGAGAACAAAGCAGAAAATACCGTTTGATTATTGTGATTGCATCTTGCACTTGGGTGCACGGTCTGTCTCTAAACTCTGACTCATCTGCCAGCAGCAGGCTTTAAGGTGATAATCACCCACACAGAGCTATTTGCACATCATGTCTATCCTATCCTGTATCTAATTATACCCTTTATAACAAACTGTTTAGCATAATTAGTGGAGTTATGCTTCACAGGAAAAAAGACAGAAGCCATAGTTTAGAAGATTCAACTTTTTGAAGGCACACATGTACAGATTAGTGACTTTGGTATTTGGTCACAATAATGAACATTTTGATGCATTGGTCTATGTAAAATTGTAAATCATTATTTTAGCAAGTAAAATAATGATTTACTTTTCAGAATATTTACATATTGTATGTAAGCATTGCTTAAAATTATGAAATGGTTTTGGGACTCATTAATTGCTAACACTTTCACCAGTACTTTTCCAGACATGCCTGAAAAATGCTGAAAGGGCCAGCATTGTAATCAAGAATGCTGGAAATTATCAGAGAACCTATTATTCAACTGATAGACAACAGCAGGTACAAATGACCTTAATGGGAAAGCTCTGATTTTTTTATTTGTTTTGTTTCCTTCTAGATGATCAGAAAGGATGTTTACTAATGACCACTCTTTCTTTGTGTTCAAACTTTAAAAATAAGCTGCTTTAACACGAGATCTTTTGAGGTAAAAAAGGAATAGAGAATAATATATATATGCGCACACAGGAATATATTTATTTTTCTTTGTTCGTTTTCATTGCAGTCTTAAAAGTGTTAAATGAACATTACTGATGTTGGCATCTTCTTTGTATGCTGGCAATTTAGTCTTTCTAACCCCCCTGCCCCAACCCCATCCTCCTTATATAGCAGGAAAAGCTGGAAGTACACAAAAGCCAATAGCCCCCGTAGGTGTTTGTTGCCAGGCAAAATGAAACCCAAACTGCATCTCCTAAGAATAACTTCCTGTCCCCAGATGGGGGAAAACTGCTGATATGAACACAAATACTGTATTAGCATAGAGAAAAGAAAAAATCATGCAGAGTCCATTAAAGCAGCCACAACTAATTAATCTTGTTTGGATTTGTGTGTTAATTGTACTTCTGTTGACTTCTCTTTGAGACCAGGATAAATTTATGGATTCTATCCTTGTTTAACAAAAGTTCTGCTATTTCTGTATTATCAGAAAGATGTTCAGAACATTGTGCAAGTAGAATTATTTCCCCCATGAGCTATTTAAGAAAAAACACATGGAAAAAACAAGTAGAGTATCAGTATTTACTTGAAGAGATGCTCATGCTTCACTCTTTTCAGGAAGGCAAATAAATTTGTTGAATTCTACAACATATCATTCCAAGACATTTACAGCAGACTAATGATAAAGCATAGACTTGCAGAAACTCTTGTATTTCCTATGGAATTTTAAACGGAATTTTCTCCATTTGTAATAAATAAACTGTACTAATCACTCCAGTGTAAAATACAAAGAGGTCAACAATGCATCCTTTCAGCTCACCATTGTTCAAAAGGTATTTAAGTTTCCCTATTAAGTTTTCAAAGGCCAACATCTGCTGATGCTCAGAAATGGGAGATGTGGTGACGAAGGCTGTATGGAGTGTGAAGTGAAAACACAACCATATAGACCATGCAACACAATACTAAGAAACTATAGCACAACCAAACTCCGAAGACCTATTTTCCCATTCATCCCATTTCTATTATTAATGGCAGGAATATTTCTGACATGAATTTTCTCTTTCATTTAGTTCTTTCTTTTTTGTTGTTATAAAATATATGTCTAAACACAAAGTTTTGAAAACAGCATATCGCTATGAATTTGCAGTCATGCAAATACCAAAGGAGATACTAGAGCAGGAAAATGACATTTTTAAGATTGAAGGCTTTCATTTGCACATTATTGTCATTGATGCTGTTCCACTATTTAAAGCTGCAAAACAGATGCCATGGTGTTCAGCTTTAACACTGCTCTCACTTGCAAGGGAGATAGTTTTGATGGCATTTAACTTGCTGTCTAGAGCTTAACAAATCAGTGCCATTCATGAGCTTAAGTAAACTGACTTGATTTATAAATTGATAGACCTGACCCTGCATCATAAGAAGCGAGACTATTTTACCCAAATTATTAAAAACTTTTCAGTTGGATACTGGGCATGGCAAATTGCATTTTACAACTGTGATATTTTATAATTGAGATAGATCTGCATTATAGAAGTCGTGTCTAAACTATCTGCAAAGCTGAGGCTGTGGGGAATATTCTTTCAGTCAGCCACAACAGGATCCCATTTCTGCCTCCCTGCTTTATTTGTAATTAGCTAACATGCCATGACTGTGTGCACTTCTCTGCTATGGAATTCAGCTGAGACCCACAGCTGCGCTGCTTTGCACTTAGTCCCTTCAAGTGTTATATTTAAGTAACCATCTATTTCATTGATATAGTGGTGCTTTACATAACAGTGTCATGGTTTTGTTATAGTTCAAGTATAATATTTCGGTCCTTTAATTGCATACAGGAAAGCATTTTTTCTGTGAAGGAATACAATTCTGTTTATTTTGTGGCATAAAGCCGAGTCCAAAGACCACTAGAGTTAACGCAGATATCAGCAGATACGCTGTATTTGCAAATCTACTTCATAAAAATGAAAGCTATTACATTTATAAACTCTTCCATTTGCTCTTTGTATTTACACAGGTGTACACACATGAAAATTAATGGTCCTATACTGTTATTAGCAAACACTTTTTTTTTCAAGATGCTGAACAAATATTTTCTGTGCAATAGTGTCTTAATTCTTTGTGTAACACTCAATTTCATAAGACTCAGTCTTCATCTGGTGATAAAAAACAATCAGAAAATCTGTGCTTGAGTGCAGATGAGTTGTCAGGAGTGACATTGTCTCTGACCACATAATAACAGTTACATGTTAATGCAACAGAGGAAGGCCAGCATGGAGCCCCTGCACTATAGGGCACCTAGTCAGAGAAACATTATCTACAACAGAAAGGGATGCTGGGAAATTAGATCCATGAAGCTGAATGACAATGCAAAACAATACTGGTTTTATTACTTACTACCAATACTGGAAATACTGGGTATACCTGTAGAGAAAAAAAAAACCACAAAGAAATATAGTTAGCTGTTTGCTGTAGTTGGTTGAGCTATTACATCTAAGATTCTGAAAACAATTTTAGAATACTGTGGTAGCAACTGCCAATATGTACCCAGACCTTCATAAATGCAGAGTCTTTAGATTCTTCAGTATGGGGCTGCAGGGACTACTAAAATGCATCGACAGATTGGACCCACACCAGCTCTCTGTACTTCATGAATTTGTTCAGAACACTTTTGTATTCCAGCTAACCAGCCATTAGGTTTAATGCTCTAGATAAAAATATCAGTCATGCATGTATTATGCAGATCTAGGAGAGTAATTTAACCAAGGGATAGATGGATTGCTAACTGCTTTGGCCAGCTGCTTAAGTCAGTTGATACCTTCTGTTGCATTAATTGTATATAGCTATTTTTATCTCTTTTACCTGATGGTTATCTAAATTAAGCTATGTAAAAGAAGTGTAATTGAGTGAAACAATCTAATACAGTAGGTTGGCCTTATTGGCTAAGCCTCTCATTGATTTTTTTTTTTCCTCTGTTCATTTCATTCTTAAACTGAATTGATGGAAGGAAACCATTCTAGAGGCAGGTGACATTTACCATAAGAGGTGGGGCTGCAGAGGAATAAAATTCCTTTACTGGATAAGCAATGTGGGATCTCATGTTGCATGATGCAGTCCCAAGATAGCTTCTTGTCAGGTCTGCCCTGAAATGTGTGTAGCACAAAAATATGGACATGAATCTTTCCTGAAATGCCATTTACTTAAAATTAAATGCCATTGTTAATGGACTATGGCTAGTCAGAAACTGCAAATCAGTATTTAAATCCTGGATATTTGCATCTTCTTGGTTAAATACAGTTTGCCTTTTTTAAGTTTTACTCACTTTTGATGGTATGCATTTTGCTGCAGTAATCTCTCTGTTAATCTCTATTAAACATCCGCTATACTTCTTTTAACATCTATCTTGAAGTTCTCTCTTGGTCAGAGGTGGCCCCACTCTGCAATTTAGCAAACTGGAGTGAAGGAATGTCTTGAGGATTAATGATATTCAATGTATGCAAGATTGTGGAGTCAAGTTGGGAACACTTCTAACTCGTGGTATGGCTAAGACAATGTTGAAGTAAAAGAATTTGCAGACTGGGGACAGATCTTTTATGTTTCATCACATCAGTCCTGGGGCACATGTCAGAATTGCAGCTCTCTGGTTTCACATCCTATGGCACCTGTGGTCTGGCAGAGCACTGGGCACCACACTGTAGACAGCACCTGCTGCTCACCCAGCCCTACGCTCAGACGTTGTTTACAAACTTAATTATTTCCACTTCTGCTGAGATTAATGTGTATTTTCCAAAATTTTAGCATCATAAGGTATTGAAAGCTAAATGAAAATATCATCATAATAGAACAATACACTCATAGTTCTAATAGTAACAAAAAGAGTTTTTTTCAGTTAGGATAATGTAAGAGAACTTCTATCCCTTTCTCTTATATGTCAAAAAGACCATCAATTTTCAAATAATTTTCCCTGCAGTTTCAATAGCAGCTTGTTTAAACTTTTGCAAGTCACTGTAGCTGGTTTAAATTAGCAGGATCCGTTTTTGTTTATACACTCATGAAACCTACACAAATATTAGATAAAATACAAAAACTGTGTTCTTGCACTGACACTTTCACTGTGAAATGGTATTTGTATTTCCTCTAGGTATACTCCCCCGCCTCAAACCTCTCTGTCTCCTACACACACACACACACACACACACACACACACACAAATATCCTTTCCTTTCTCTCTTGAACAGATTGTAGCAAAGGGAGAGGTTTTCCTGCAAGTCTGCTCTCCTCATTTTACTGTATTTCAAAATTTTCAATGAATTCATAGCGATAAATGCTTCCTGGGCAGAGAATAATGAACACAAGGTGCCTGCTAGTCTGAGGGGCTCTGGATTAACCTTGCAAAGGTGTCTTCAGGTTCTGTTTCAAAAGCTATTTCTGTCCTTTTTTTATTTCTGAGTTGGCGTGATCTTCTGTAACCAGATTGATTTTTGTAATACCAGGTATCCCTGTGTGTGGTGACTGGCCTTGATAGTGCACTACTTTATGCCCTTCTTACTAAAGAGAGTGAGAATGACACCTCTGAGTTTGTCTGGAAAAGAGTTCGTTATGTAGGACCATGAAGCAGGATCTATTAACACTCTGTGAAAACTGCACATATGATGGGAAAATTATTCTTAGAACGAGTGTTTTTGTGAGATCTGGAGTTACATATTGAGGCTAGCTCTTGAATTCAGCTGAACTGTATTTGGTGCAAGTCCTTAGGTAACGAGGCACAGGAGGTGTGATCCTCTCTCTCCCTCTCTCCCTCTCTCCCTCTCTCCCTCTCCCCCTCTCCCCCCCCTCCCCCCTTCCCCCCCTCCCCCCCTCCCTGTCAGTGCGGAGGAAGGCGAAGGCCTGAGCACACGGCTCCTCCTGTGCCACTGCCGCTGGGGACACCAACACACTGCAGAGTCATCCCACCACTGCTGGCCCTTTGGATGGACCTGCTACGTTATGTGACATGGATCATTTCCAGTCAGCCTTGTATTGAAATCTGTGAGTACTTTGCAGCAGTGAAGTGATGTGAAAAGGTTATAGAGATGAAGGATCAGGCCCATTATGTCCCTTGATGCACAACTCTATTCAGCCAGGCATAAAGAGCAAATAAAACCAAGTGATTGAATTCACATATATTCAGTTGTTAAACCAAAGCAATGTTCAGTCTAAATTATCTTCCAGTTGAAATCACTGGGATGGTTATTAATGGTAATAGTTTTAGAGTGAGGAGACAGTGAGTAAAGCGTGCAAAGAAAGTTCAGGGGTAGCAACTGGCCCCAAAATGGCAAATATTGCAGTAAAATGTCACTAATACTATTTCTTATTTTTTACTTGACTTGAAGGTGGTGGTTTGGTATATTACATGTTCACTGTAAGTGCATCTAAATATATATGCATTACTTGAGAGGAAAAAAAATCTGATGTTTTCCTTTTATACGATCTTCTGAATCTGCCCTGTAATTTTCTTGTTTCCCCTGCCTCCAGAAATGGGTTGTTTTAGCTCTTAGCTGCCATGGAGCTGGCTATTGAGAATGAAGAAAAAAGCAAATCACATGCTAGCAAAGAGAGCCAGTTTTTGATTTCTTCTATAGTTTGTGTCAGTGTGAAATCCACAACACAAAGTAAAAGGATCAGGATTTCTGTGAGAAGGGTCACACTGCTGCTTCCAGTCTCCTACCCTGCAGACCCTCTCAGCACCTTCATTGTCAATGCCCATGTGACCATTTGCCAGCAGCACAATTAATGTAGCCAGGCTGCACCTCTTCCTGGGCAGGGAGTGTGTGTGGAATGAAGGAATTATTCTGTCAATTCAGTCTTGGCTACCATCTTTCCCATGGGCTTGTCTGTCTCTTCTCCATCACAACTTAAATGTGCACCTGCCATATGACAGGGAGCTGGGGACAGGGCTCACAGCTCACTCATGTTCAGGAAAATGGTGTCACCAAGAGCTCAGTGAATTATCCAGGTGAGATCAATACAGCCCAGAGACTCAGAATTAGGACTGTCTCCCATGAAGGCATGGCTGGATATGATAGTAAATAATGCAGTCCAGCTATGAATCTGTATTAATTGCTGATCAAAGCTGTGTGAGAGCTTTTCTGACAAAAGAGATGTCTTTATAATTACACTCCACACCACACATTTAACTCTTCAACAGGAACAAAATATAGAGCCTTTTACAGCAAAGAGTCAGAGCAGGCAGGTCAATGTCACACCCAATCTTTTGGTAGAATATTTGTGCTGCAGCATCACAGCACTCCCTGCAGTGAGTCTTTCTTCCCTCTGCAACTCTTTCACTGAGGCACGATTGCAATATCAGATCCTCAGCATCAATATCAGAAGTTCTGAATTCTCTAGTAATTTAAAGCTCTGAGAAGCTAGAGGATCCTGGCATCTTGTAACCCCTCAAAGGGAGTGATCATTATGATCACAGGACTAAAATTTTCATGTATTGCTAAACCTGTTTTCAAACAAAGGACCACACTCTGTGAAAGAAAATTCTTAGGAAATTTCACAGGTTTCATTCAAGGGCCCTGGAACTCCTGCTACTGTTAATTTTGCACTTGTTTGCTCTGTAAAGATTGAAAATCTTTCAATTACCAGAAAAAGAACTGCTTAGATGAAGTTTGTTATCCCTCACCTCTCCTTTCTCCAGTGATATTACCAGAAATAAATGGGACAGAGGAAATACTGAGTTATTGCTTTATTGGGTAACACCTTTTCAAATTTGGACTTTTTCTTGTTATATTTTAGTGAGTCCAAACCAGTATTGAAAACTCTGTCTGGGAAACTCCCAGTGAGATCAAAGAATTTTTTTTTGAAGTAATTGTAATTTATTGATATAGAATATCAGAAACTTTGAAAAGCCCAAAACTTAGACTACTTATAGCACCTTGAGCATCTCAAAACAGAAACTTTGCCTTCCCATGCTGCTGTTGCTGCTTAAAGACTAGAACTCTCTTTCATTTCACCTCTTCACTGTATATGGCAAAAATAGAGTTGTTTGAAGCCATTGACGTATGGAAGCAATTCATTTCCCAGCAACAGATGCCACCATAACCAGCACAAACAACCAACTCAGCAGGGTCATGCAAGAGGGTAGAATGCTGAAGAATAATTTTTCAAGCCCTATTTAAAAAAAAACACAGCACATTATTTATAGTGCATTGTTTTTCGGTGCACACCTGCAATGCTTTGCTGGCTATTGCACTGGATACCTGGTTGAAGGGAAGTTAGTTTATCACTTGCAGTTTTTCCTGACATTCCTGTCTACCTGAATGCTCTTGATACACTGCAATTTTGCCCTCACCACTAGGCTTCTCAGCCCGATACAACTTTTGTATGACATGTTTCTGTGGCTTTATATCTTCTGTAAAATTCATGGACCAAGATTAATACGTAATATAAAATGGGAACAATAAGAAGCTTTGGTGTTTTTTAACTTAATATTGATTCATATCTTCCTTTTTCTCTTTGAAAGACTTATCAAAAGCATCAAGGAGCAATATTTTACACCCTAAGTGTAAGTGTCCCACTCCTTCAAATTGAATTATGAAGTAGGCACTGGAAAGCTCCTTCCAGTTGTTTGGAGAATGGGACCCTTAGAAAATGGGACACTATCTACTTTGAGTCTGCTTTGACAGGACAGCAGGATGTGTGATCCTTTCAGTTAGAGGGATCCATGCTACTTAGATTCCTGAACAGAAAGCACAACTTCCTGGCCAACTTCATTTATGCTGATACTTCAAGATGGCTTTGTGTCAGCAAATATTTACAGGGAAAACTGCAAACCAAGGAGAGGGTAACCAGTGCAGTTCTGTAAGTGCCATAATTTTTGCCAGAAACTGTTTCTGTCACAGCTGTGCCACAGGACAGCTCATAATCTTTTCCCATCTGGGGAGGATTAAGGCTGTGCTGCTGTGATGGAAGCTGTACAATCGGAGAGGGACTCACTGCAGGAGAAATTCAGTGAACTGATTGAGACTGCCTAACTCTTGACTGAAAAGAACCACCAATGTTTCCCACATCCTGGTCACTTTTGTTTCATGTTGAACTACAAATTAGGAAAGTCATGTAATAGCTGGGAGGTGGTTTTCCCAGATTGTTCAGGCACTTCTGGTACAGGTTATTGGTTGTGAAGGGATTGACACAAAGCGAGCAGGCTTTGATGCATGGCAGTTCAGTGCAGTCTTAGACAGCACTGTCTGAACAGAAGTGCCAAAGATGATCTAAACAAGAGGAGGAAGAAAAGGGCTAGTGCTGTCAGACACATACAACTGCTGAGGAGAAAAACTATCCTGTAATACCAAGTCTAGAGAAGTTCAATAAGTTCACTTTGTGTGTCAAAACACACTGCAGAAAAAACTATCCACAGAATGTGGCAGCAAAAGGGAATGAATGTAATCACAAAATAGTCAATAAAATAGAGTGAAAATATAAAATAAATGTCAGGTGGAGACAAATGCAGAAATACTGTATTTGTTAGTGCCAGTAAACAACAGAGTACTCACTATCTTTCACAGGTCAATCATGGAAAAATGTTTTGCATTCTCCTGAAAAACTCATGATGACTTTAAATGAGAAGGACACAGAAAACAGTTTTATATTAAGGTTTATGCTTTGACTGCAGAATAATCTGGAATGGCTTGTGTTTCATGAGCTGTACCTTGAAAAGGTATGATAAAGTCTTATTGGTCACAAAAAATGGCAGAAACAGAACAACGAAAACAACAGAAGTTATAGTTGGGAAAGATTTGGAAATGGACATTATGCTTCTTGTTGAAGCTGAGCAAATTTCCCAAGTTCAGAGAATCTCAAGAAAAAGTATCTTTTTATTTTGTGAAAAAAAGAAAAAAAAATTGAGCGTTTCATTTATACAACCATTTTTAACTGTGTCTTATTTAAGATACATTCACTCCCTTAGATGGAAAAAACAGACTTTTAAAATTGGAGAAAGGATGTATTACTGGGAGACTGTATTACTCGATTATATAAAGTGTCCCTAGGGAATTGAAGTAATATATGAAGGGAAGTTTAGGCTCAAACCAGATAAGCTACTTCTATCAACATGTTTCAGCAACTATTTACAGAATTCACACCTGACTAGGGAGGGTATAATGCTAGGGCTGCATTGCTGACCACATGATGGAGATGGTAACATAAAGGCAACAGAGTAAGGAAAATTACATTGGCTGTGCAGAGAGTTTACACAATACTGCAAAAGTTCATATGCTCCAACACATAAGGCCTTAATTCAGAAAGTGACAAAAGACATGAAGCTTTTACATACCATAAATGATGTTGCTTGTAGCAAGTAATCAGACAACCCACAAGAAGAAAAGCTGATTTAGTTCTGGAGGAGGTACATAGGACCCAAGTCAAGAAGTAGTTATCAGAGAACCACTTCTGGACTGAAAGTCAACATGTTTTTGAGAAGGAAAAGGATAAAAAAAATCCACTGCAGTAATATTTAAGCTTGAGAGAGCGAGGAGCGAGCAGATTAAAATGAGGAAGTTAGCTAAAACAAAAATGAAAAGAACATCTAAAAAGATATAATGCAAACAGCATGGAGGCAAGCTGGAGACAAAGTGTATGAGAGACTCAGAATAATCACATATAACTCATTTTTTTTTTAAATTATAAAAATCAACTCTCTTTTAAGCTAAAAAACCCAAATCCCAAATTGAAAACAGTAGAATGTAGATGATTTTGGAAAGACACCCTTCAAAAGTGTAAGTCTTCTCAATGAAGAAAGATAGGGAGGAAAAAAGCATAAAATCTGTCAATTTAAATATAAACCACAGTATTTTGAGAATCAACTTTCTACAGACACAAAAGTTAATAATTCTTTTTTGTTAAAATAGCCACAGTAGAAGCAGGAGGCCTCCCAGAGAGATGACTGGGAAGACAAGCAGTCAAGGTATTATTAATTAATATTATGGTTAATTAATAATTTAATATTGAATTAAATGGTTTAATGAATATTGAATTTAATAATTTAATGGAATTTAAATTGATATTGAATTTAATTAATTGTTTTCACTGATGTTCACAACAAAGACGGTTAGAGAGATTCTCACAATATGAGGAACCTTCTCAATGTTTGTCATCATCTGAAGTAAATGATATCTAACAAGAATTGCCATAAGGAGATGTACACCTAAGAAGTATTTTGAAGGAACTTAAGCATGATGTTTCTGAATTAACTCCTTTATCATATAATCTGTTGCTTATGCCAGCCTTCATGCCAGAAGAAATGTTTTAACCAAATAAATAACCTAAAAAAAATCACACCATGGAACCAGAAGAGATCAAGAAAGCACAGATGACCAGAGATGTGGCACAGTTTTATGGTAAGATGAAACAGACCAGGATTTGTCATTTAGAAAATTGGAGTGGATAATGTCAAGTCTATGTCATGATACATGGTATAACAGAGCTAAATAGGGTTGTGTTATTCTATGTTCCTTCCTATCTGAGGAGGTACAGGCTTAACCATTTAAAAACATTTAAAACAAACAATATACCTTTCACTCATTGTCTCATTAAAATGTGAAATGTATTGCCATAACATATCACTGAAATCAAGCTTATATCAGCTGGGTCTCTCCTGCTACTCAGCAGCGAGCAAACACTGCGATTATGATGGAGGGTCCAGCTCAAAAAGCCAGCTTATTGCTGGTGACTGAGAAGGCAAAGAATAAATCCTTCCTGCTTCTTCCTGTTTGCCATAAATTCCTGCTGCTGATCATTGCTGAAGTCAGGATTTGAGGGGACGTGGAGTGTTCGTCAGCTCCAACAAGGTTCTGTTTTCATGATGTTATCATCATAATAGTAATACTAATAAAACTCAGAAATGACTGCCTATTATTTGTGAAACGTTTTGATTTTTGACCTAACTGTGTATCTGATGAAATTCACTAATGTGGTTTTAACATAAAGTTGTTTTAATTTCAGATGCTTCAGACATCCTTTAGGTGGGCGCTAATTCCAATGTTCCGTCTGGTGTGTGCTCAACTCCTGGAAAGGAGGTAACTGACACAGCAAGCTGCATTTAGCAAGAACCCTGTTTTCATGTTCAGATGTATCTTGTCACTAGGTTAGATGATTGCTGGGGTAGCAGATGCATTTTTTTATGTATACATATATTTATAAAATATGTATGTATGTGTATACATATGTATGTGTGTCTATGTAAAAATATACAGATAAAATCAACCTGGTAAATCTCACAATTTTTCCCAAACATAGCTTTAAACTATTAATTCTGTGAGCCACACTCACTTTTTATATGTGAAAAAAGTGAATACTCTTACAAAATGTTTTTCCCCGGCTTCTTGGAAGTTCATTTTTTTTTTCTGCTCAGTAAGAATTTTATCGTAATTTCATGCCCCCACACTTCATGGTTTGTTACTTGGTCTATTACTCTCACATTTTACTTGATAAGGTCCTGCTTCCTATGATCTTCATTTCTGAGTTTTGATTCTTCACAGCTGCTGCTTTGAAGTCTTAGATAACATTTTGAGCATTGCACACTGTTCCTGGTTTTAAACTTTTCATTCAACTGCAGTTCATAGCTCTGTTTCTCCCAAATAACTTTTCAATAAATGTTACATTCTCATATTCTAAAATGAATGTTTTGCTTTTAATCAGGGAAAAACTGTGCACTCCTTTCTTAAAAATAGCTAGTAACTTCTGTCAAAAGGTTTATTCTCATTTTCAATCCTTTCTTCAAAGGAATTTAAGTCTGTTGTTACTCAGTTCAGGAGGATTCTGAGTCACTGTGTATTTCATATGTGCAGGAAAGTGAGAACTGATGCTCATACTTGTCTTTGTGCCCTCTCTTTCACCACCATATTCTTTTTGACCCAATCCTGTCCAGGACCTGGAAAAGCAGCTGACAGTAACTTACTCCTCTGGATAATATGAAAGTGTGCTGGAATAGTGAGTGTGTGTGTGTTGTTGAATGGCTGCTAGCTGGAACCAAGCAGATATAAAACCTTAGGTTTAGCCCTTGCTTTCCCTCTTGATCTACAAGATCTAAAAGAGTGCAGATGAATCTGGACTGCAGGTCACCATTGGGTAAATATTTCCCAACCTTTAGATCTTTAGTTATTAATTTGAAAAAATTGGTCTGTGGGTTTTTTTCACTTTCTTGAATGGACAAAAAATGAGCAAGGACCTCATCTCACATGTTGAGCTGAGAGTGTTTCCAATCTCAA
Source organism: Corapipo altera (assembly GCF_003945725.1). Lineage (NCBI taxonomy): Eukaryota > Metazoa > Chordata > Aves > Passeriformes > Pipridae > Corapipo > Corapipo altera. The sequence goes on along the minus strand of NW_020885015.1, from coordinate 510,208 downwards.
GGCAATAAGGATGTATGAATGGAGAGCTGAGGTCACTGTGGCTGGAGCAGTACTGCACAGATATTTGCACTGTTTTCTCTCCTCTGTGTGTTTTTTATGTGAAGAGTCCTAATTTTTTCATTCCTTAGACCTTTCTGTACAGTGTCCACAGATACGTCTATGGATACAAACATCCAGTTCTCATGTAAGTTATTTACAACCATGTGAGGGCACAGATGATGCATACTTAGAATTAACACTTGCAAATTGACACCTTGTTCAATTATACACACTGAGTCATAAAGAAATGACAAACTTTTGCCAGCATTAATCTTTCTTCAGAGTCATGATATGGGGCAGAATTATAATAATGAAATATCCTTATTATACAAAACTACTTACAGATATTAGCAGTGCCCTTAGGTATAGGCAGATAAGAACCAGGGCTCCATGGTCGGCCCTGGTAATTCTTCTTGCATTTTCCACAGTCTGGGCCAGTTGTGTTATGCTCACATTCACAAAGTAGTCTTTTGTTTTCTTCTTTACAGCCAGTAGCATGAAGGTTGCACTTACACCTATTTTTAAAAGGCAAAAATAAAACAAAGTGGGATATTATTTAGGGGTGAGGCGGGTTTGAGTTCAGATCATCTTAGAAAAGCATGTCCTACAGCAACCACTTGATCTCTGTGTTGTGGCTGTAGTATTGTTCTGCCATGCTTTGTAAATAGCAAGTTGCAGTATCTTCAGCTTGCACAGGTCTAAAAGTAGAAATTTCACCACGACTCTAAGATGCTGAATCCTTTCTTGTTTTCAGTAATTCAGCTCCACAGAGAGCAACTAAATTATTCATAATTTTTACTACAGACTGGTCTATAATCTTGTAGGAATTCAAGAGTTATTCACTATTCCCAGGAACAAAACAAGTGCTCTGCTCATGTCCTTAGAGAATCTGGCCCAAATTAAGATCCAAATTAGGCCCTGAGAAAACAGACTTCAGTTAAATATCCTCTGCAATGCCACGCTTTGGTAGAAGGGAAGCTCACTATAATAATGTCTTGCCATTCTTGTTCAGAAACTAGTGTCTTGCTGTTCTTGTTCAGCAAGTGCTATTCTCGTTCAGCAAGTACTATCTTGCTCCGAAAGGAAAAAAAAATTTCCTACTGTAATTTGATATAGCTGACGTCGCTGAAGGTCAGAGGAAATATTTTGGTAGGCACACTTAGTTTTACTTGGGAAAGAACACCTAATTGAACCTTGTGACAAAATCGTTAGATAAACCGGATGCTGCATCTGGTCTCTGAACAATTGTATTTTCTTTAAATTCCCCTCTTTCCCTGAAACTGGGACACTTACAGAATGGGAAGTTAGTTTCATAAACAGTAAGGCATTGTCACCTCTTTCCATCCCTTTCCAACAGATGTCAAAGTCAGCTCAAATCTCTTTCTGTTGGGGGCTGGAGAGAAAACTAGTATTTAACGACCTTTCCTGTTTGTTTTCCTCATGATTGTACATCTAGTGATTTAAAGGATTCTCAGGTGGGCATTTGTCACCTGTTCCATACAGTGACCAATAATTAGAGCAAAACAAAACATGGAATGGCCGAGTGCAAATTAACAGCTGTCAAGCTGACTTCCATTTGGAAGGAATATGACCTGAAGCAATTGGCCACATACGTATATATCCCCAGGGTAAAACAAGCTTGGAGTTGTCATAAGTGGCTGCTGGAGAGAATCCCTAAGAATATATAATACAGTAGATGGTGGATCATTCTTCTCAATGCTAGAAACGAGACAGATGAAACTGCTGTTATTTGAACAATGCTCATGCTAAAGAAAAACATGTTCAGCACCTTTAAAATTGAAAATTGCCAAAATGTATTGAATATGCTAGACAACAGAAAGAGCGAGTCATTTTTGTACAGTGTCCAAAATATTGGTGCTTGAGGACTAAATCAGTTGTGAATTTTCAATGACTGGCCACTGCAGAATGAAAGATGCCTGTCTGGGTGTCAGTGGATGAGATATGCCTATTCACATAGAGATTGAAGATTTTAGTAAATAGAACTGCTATTAAGAAAAGCAATGGGTGAATTTACTGTCCACACAAATATGAAAATGGAAGACTCCAAACAGGAGAGATGTACAATAATAACAAGACCAAAAAATAGGGTCAGAGGAGAAAAGCAGGAGTAACTGTTCTAGTAACTGTGGAGTTACTAGAACAAATGAGAGAAAGGAAGAGACTGGATTTCTTTCAGTAGGAGATTTCTGTTTTATTGTAGGGACTCATCAGTGTCAGAGGCAGCAAACTGCTCTAGGCAAGAAGAAAAAAAAAGGCTGATTCTGAGGAAAAGCTGTAGTTCCTAGAGCTCTGAAAGGGTGCTGCAGACTGGTAGGGGAACAGAGGTGGGGGAGAATAAATGTGTGTCCATCTGCTAATGGGTGTAAATGTGCACAGCTCTTTTAATAAGCACCCAAAAATAAAGAATGGTTGTGTCAGAAAACCTTGTGCAAAATCTCTTTGCACTTCTTAGATGCTGTGCTTGTCTTGTTCCTGGAGAGATAGACTGATCCTTGGTTTTGCTTGTAGACAGTGCTGACACTGAAAGAGAACAAAAAGCATCTATAGAAAGCAACGTGGAAGGTACCACGTCTGGGGAAAACTAAGCCAGTATCAAATTCTGTGGTGTATGTGGAGCCTTTCCTTAGGAAGGCTGCACTAGGAACTGGGCAATCTGTCCCAGGGACCTCATCAGAGTGTACATATGCACAGTCTTAGAGACTTTTGCAAAGAGAAATGTCTGTTGTGCTTGAGGGACTGACTTCTCTGAATGACTGAAAGAAGTAAATGTGCATAGCAAGGCTAAGAGATGACTAGAGTACAATAAAAAGTTAATTCTATCTGTAGGATAAGCAGTAAGAAAAATAGAAATATTTAAGGTTATGGAAAGAAGACTAATTAGGTAAAAGTACCATCCAGATGGACCATGAGAGAACCACTCTAGTGATGAGATACACTGAATTGTGAGTGGTGTGAAAACAAAGCAGCAGAGTCTAGGCCTTTGGCATTTCAGCTGTCAATCAGCTGAGCACCACTGATCTGGTAGCTGACTTGGACTCCAAGCAGATCACTGTCAGGATGAGGACATCAACTTCCCGTGGAAGACTGCCCAAGTTCAGCTCTTTTTTAAGGAAGGTTACCTTTCTTTTGTACTCCGGAGGTAAGGAAATATTTTGTTACCTTATAGAATATCCATGATGATAAATTATTACTGAAAATCCTAGGTACCATTAAACACTTGCTTTGAAGGTAGTTCCTAGCTGTTATTGCTTTAAATCTGAGATAGGAACAAAAGGTTTATGAGATTTACATACAAAGCACATTCAACACCAAATTTCATATAGCCTTTGTTGATCCTCCCCTTAGCAGAATGTTGTCGCTCTGGCTGCATGTATAAGAATGGAGGAGTTCTGAAAACCTAAAGAACTGATTTGACATCCTGTGTATTGAGTTCCAGATGACAATATTTTTTGTGCCTATACAGTTCTTGAAATCCAAAGAAAAAAGCCAAAGTCCTGTGTGAGGTATTACGTATACACGTCCAGAAATGCAATTACTGGGTAGCAGTGGGTGGGTAGCAGCTGCTTGGCACACCAAGTAGGTTTACGATAGAGGGAGCTATAATAAGTACAGCAGGTTTGAGAATACAGGTTAAGGTCTGGCAAACGTGGGAGGACGTATGCTGCAGCCTGTGCACTGCACTGGCAAACAGCCTAAGGGCAAAATCTCATGTAAGGACACAGCAGATGTTAAGGGTAAAGTGCAGTTTTGAGATACAGTACATGCTCACTGTAAATGGCACTGCTGAGGTCTAATGCTTGTATGACTTTACAAAGAATGTTGGAAGTCCATGATTATAAATATCAACAACTCCATGGACAATTAGGTCACATATGGGGAGATGCAGGCCTTGAAATAGCTTTCTACCTGAAGGGAAAAGCTATCTGCCTATTATGTCTGGTGACAGTTTTTCCAGCCTTTTTTTTTTATTGCTCCAGGTGGGGGGCAGCTCTGCCAGTGTTGAGCTTGTGCAAGTGAATGCCTCTGCTCCACAATACTTGCCTGCATTTGGAAACTTCCACTCTGACGTTGCTACAGCACGGCTGATATCCATCTTTCCAGTTCAACCTGTGAGGACTCTCCCTGCTAAGCAGCTTGGTTACAGCACACGCAAGAACACATTTCCCTCAACGTGCAAATTCAATTTGGAATTGCTGGAGATTGATATTGCTGTCCAACGCTATAAACTCTAATTGTGTGGGAGAACAAATTTGTTTTTCTGACCACTCATCTCTGACAGACTCATTATTTTGTCATAAAGCAACTGAAATGATATTTTTGGCAGTTACATAAGGCGCAGGAAGCACTCTGGCGTGCTGAAGGAGCAGTGCTGTTGTAGTGGGAGCCCTGGGTGCACTGTGTTCCTCACAGACTCTATTTACATACAGACAACTGACATTAAAATGCTGTAAATATCACCAAGGTAATTGCTAATAGCGTGCTGACGCTCTCGCATGGGAGTGCCAACCAACAGACTGGGGGGCACGTGAGGGGATCGTTGATGTTGAAGAGATCATTCATGAGAAAGAAAGACAAGAGAAGCTCTTTGATACATTTTTAACGACTAGCCATATGTTCCTCGCTTAGAAACATCTTTGAATCATTCTAGGTCATCGCCAAAGTTTGGAAAATCAACTTAAAACCAACTTGGAAGACTTCTGCCCAGACCCTTTGCTTTTACATGCCACGAGTCGGCTCTCTGCTCCCAGGTAAGCAAAGCCTGAACTTGTAGAGGAGTTGGTATGTTTGCTCTTCACGTTCCTGCCCACATATTGTAAAATACCATCCCTGTACAGTTTTAATTAGGCATTTTAAAACACTCCTAGGAATGTTAGGAGCCTTAGTCAGCTCCTCGGTGCTAGCAACTACTTCCAGCACCTTGTTACAGTGGTCCTAAAGGACTTGGCCATGATTTTCATGACATCAAATGTGTTAAGGCTGTCATCTACATTATGCCTCTCAAGCTTACTAATGACCTTAAGGCAGCTTTACCAGTGAGATTTAGTTTTCTAATATAATCTAGACAAAGATGAAAATTCCACATTACAAACACATTTGAATTAGAGGAGAGATGTAGGTTGAGAAAGTGAAAGTCAAAATATAAGCACCTTTACAATATACCATGAAATCTTTTGGTAAAACCAGCTTTGATGGTTCATTATTTTTCAGATTTTAAATTTTTTTTGACTCTTTATGAGGCAAATTCAGCATAACTTGAGAAACTGTAAGTACAGGTAAATTACAAAACTTTTGCACCATTGAGTGTGCAAGGTAAACAACATGAAAATACTTAGAATAAGTCTGATTTTCCTTTAATTTTTTCTAACAAGTGGAACATGTTTTCATTGAGGCTCACATTTGCTGAATATTATTATTCATTATATTGTAAGATTTTTCCATGTCATGTCAAAAAAACCCACAAAGTATGCTGTTCCTTATCCTAATTTCCAATGCTTAATAGATTTTGTGGGGATGAAAAAAGTATAAAGGATACTGTCATGAAGAAATAAAATGACTGCTGGCCAATTTATTTCTGTGAGGATGCAACAGACAGTGAGAACACGCTTACATAAAAGTTATAACGACAATTACTGCAATCTCTGCTACCAGTGCTCACTGTAGGGACTACCCATCTGAAGAAGTTCTGAGCTAAAAGGGTACAAAAAACCCCTAAGGATGGTTAACAATCAGAAAATGGCATGGGTTGTTGGCTGCAAGTAGGTCTGCTGAACAAATGTTCACGTGAAGCAGAAAAGTAAATTCTGGTTTCTATTCTCTTTTTTTTTGAGTCATATGAATATCTTAGGTCCACGCTGCTGTAAGGAATCAAACTCCAAAGAAGGCACTACATATTTTTCTGGAATTTAGAAACAAGATCCCTATGGTCTGCTGGTAAAATGTAGACACTGCAGTGAGAGTAATGAAATGTGAGTCCTCTTTTTCACTTGTTTATTTCTGGAAATGCCTTCTGCTGATCAGCGGTCTTTTTCCCTGTCCTTTTCCCTGAATTTATCTAATACATCATAATCTCCCACTGAAAAAAAAGTCCTTTGTGGAATAGGGCTAAATCAATAATAAAGGATAAACAAATTCAGTAATAACAAATATAACTTTTTATAGGTAGATATATTATTCTTTCATTTGCAAAGCAAGGACTAGTGTTGGATCAGGTTTTTAAGCTTCTTAAATCTGTAAGTAGCTTTGTGGCTAGAAAAGAAGTTTAACCTGCGCTCAGTAATCCTGCTGCACCTTAGTACCTTAGAATCCAGAGATTTACAGAAGCCTCTTCAACTTTATTCTTCACTGTTTCGTTTTCACTGCTAAATTTGGGAGGAAATTGAATTAGACTCCCACAGGCAGTATGGAAAATTGGGGAAAATAGCTTCTTATTCTCCCTCAGCTGAATATAATATATCTAGTGGGGAACAGCAAAGCCTAGGCAGAGAACATGTTTGCTTTGCTTTCTCAGTGGCCTACTTCCAAGCAGTTCGGAGAGCTTGAAATTAAAAAAAAAGACAACAACAAAATCCAAAAGGGCAGCATAATTCCCTTTCCTGCAGTCCCAAGGCTCACAGAAAGCATTCAGGGCATAGTATTGCCCACTGTTTGCACTAAGCCAGCCCAACATTAAGAGAATGCAAGTGCTAAATTTAATATAAGATTTATTGTGTTCATAAGCTAGTAAACATTTCTATATACTGTCAAGTAAATCCTGGCCAATACAAGTAAGAACTATTAGATCATTACTGACCAATTTATATCTCAACCTGTATTTGATTAGTACATTGTCTGATAGATGCACATTGTCTTCCTTCTGAAGGGAAACATTAGTGGGGCAGGTCCTTCTGCCTTGCTGCTCCTTTTCCCCTGCCACTTTCAGACAGAGGACCACAAGCTACCATACCTTGCCAAATAAGCTCTAAATGTTTCTGAAATGCAGTAGTTTACCAGATGACATCCTTCCAGACAAACAGAGGCAACTGAAAATGTTTACAGGCTACATCAACAGCACTCATCACAAAGACAGAAAGGAGGAGTCAGTACCCTGAGCAAACTCCTCAGTATTTAAGCATGTGAAACTGTTCTGATTTTGTGGCTAGATAAAAAATGTTACAGATCAACAGATATGAAAATATTCACTTTCTTCAGTCTCTTAGATCCAAAGTCTAAAAATAATCCACTGTTGCTTATGTCTAGTAGAACAGAACAGCTAATTCTGAGTTATTTCAGTTTACCACATAAAAAAATACTCATCCTTAATATTAAATACTTGGATAAACCTAGTCAAGTGGCATGGGCACATGCTTTTTCTAACTTTGATTTCATATTCTCTAAGTGTTAAAGCAGAAATAAATGTCTGAACATATACCCGCTGTTAGCTGCTGAAGAGAACCAACTTCCATTCCCTTCCTAAACATTCATTTTTGCTTTTTTTCTTCAGAGATATTAGTTTTCATTGAAATGTGTCAATAAAAAGAGTGGCTATAAAATCTGCTAGGGTTTGCCAGCAGCATGTTCTGCAAATAATTTCACTCGTGAACACAATTTGCCAGATTCTTAGCTGATGTAAATCCATCTGGCTCCTGTAGATTCAATGAATTTATGTTAGTTTGCACTGCCTGAAATGAGGCCTAATTTGTTTCCAGCTTTCATTCATATTATCCTAGGCTTGGTGGCTGTATTTTTAGATAATGGCAGATAATCTTTTTATAATTTTCACTGGCAGGTCCAAGATCTTGAATAAGCATGGGATGGAAACTGGGAGTCAGTGGAGGATAAGGAGCCCAGGTGTGATGTGCTTAGGGACAGGACTGCTGAGAGGGTAGGATGCCAGTACTTTACATTGTTTCTATGCATCCATTTTGCTCTAATCTTTAACTTCAGAAATAGGAAGCTTTTCTTATCTACATGAAGGATGCTGAATAGGCACAATGGCAGTCATGTCTCTCAGAGCGGAAGCAAAATCTCTAGCTAAGATGAAGACCAATAATGACAGTTTTTTCCAGTGCTACCAACTGATCATTTAACACTAGTGGTTGTTTGGGAGGCTCCCAGACTACCAAAGAAGAATTAAGAAAAAACACCCACTGCCTTTTCTCAAAAATTAGTTTTTCTTTTTCCTTCTCTCTCACTTGAGATTTCCTTCTTTCTCACTGGAATCCCTTTAGTCTCACCCACTAAGTTGCTGTATTTCACACTGCAATCAATGTCTTGATACATAGAAGGGACGAGATGGCAGAGGGGGAAGCACGTGCTGCAGAGGTACTACACAGTTAAGGTGTTCTGAGTTGTCATGATGTATCTCCTGTTTTCATTGGTTTGCTCCAACTATCAAGAAAAGCTAGGAGACACTAAAAACCTGAATAACCTCACTTCCCATACTGCTGTGTATCTGAGAGACAAAGGCTACTGGGACAGGAATGCATCTCTCTCTCCTCACCAGCTGGAATAACAAAGTCTGCTTGGCAGCACCCTGCCATAATCCATTTGATAGTGCAAAGAAGTTAAGCACAGCATCTGAGATTTGACAACTGCTCATTGCTATCAGGATATTAAGGAAGAAAAGTTTTTTATTATTTTAAATTTTTTGCTGCTGTCCAATATCCTGCTTAGCCAGCCGTAGTTTGCCATCCATTATTAGGCAGTAAGTCATTATCAACAAGTCTATAGACATGAACAGATACCCAAAACACACCTTCTATTTTAATTGCTGTAATACCACCTGGCAGAATTCAACCACTTTATCACAGCAAGTGTAAAAGTCTGTACCGCAACCTGGTAGATTTTTAAGAATGTGGTACACAAACCTCTGATAAATGGCGGATCAATATATCATTGCAAAATTTTATAGCTTACAAATTTAAAAACAGAAATTAAGAAGTCTTTAGGAGTCACTGTTTTCTTTTCTCCCAATACAAATCTGAACATTAGATTGGAAATTCCCAGCATTTTGCTAATGTGCATCACCACTTCTAAGTTTATTGAGAAACCAATTTTCCTGGGTTTAATTTAATTAATAAATACCAGTCTTACATCTGCTCAGCAGCAATCCCAAGAAAACTGCTCTAAGATGCTAGTGATTACACCAAATTTCCTGTCTTTATTTGTAAGTAGTATTTCACAGCATCAGCTGCCAGCTGGTATCCTGAATTCTTTTTCTCAGCACAACACTGAAAAGGAACAATTTGTTGTGTGGGAGGTCTAGAACTGTGGTCATTAAATTACCATCCAAGTGGACATGCCTACAATACCATTCAAAAATGTTGTTTAACTGTCTACAGTGGGGGAAATTTTATTCTCTCACGCAGCAATACCCTAAAGTGAGCTGTTACAAATTTGTGTCCACAATCAATGTTGGATGGACCTGACTGAAGCAGAAATACCTTTACTTTAAGCTTAGAGAATGACTCAGGGTGTAGCACCTATTGTGTCACAGCAGGGAATAAAGTATTTTCATGAGACATTGGCAGGAGAGCAGTGTTTCTGCTACATGAGAAACAAGCAAGGTTAATTTCATACTGATTTTGGTAACTTTTTGAGGACTATAATAGAGAAAAGCAGCATAAAAATATCCATGGTGCGCGCAGAATTCAACACCAGGGAAACCAGTTCTGTGAAGCAGTACGTCTGCTGCTCTTTTCAAAAGATTTTAAAGCATTTTTGTTTAAGAGACCTCCCATGGACTCATTTAAAAGCTCAAATGTGCCCCTAGTAGTCACTGCTGCAGAGATGGTATATATAGAATAGTGGCGTACGGACTGAAACTGGTTGCCTCCAAGGGAGAGACAATATGCCTTGTGCTACTCTGAGGAATACTCCTGAGAGAAGCAGTGGGTGTAAGCCCTGGCTCAGGGCAGAGACACCCTGCTGTCCTCAACGGGTGTCCTGCACAAGGACTGGCCCCCACAGCAGCTGGTAGGGTGAGATCCTGCATGTGGGCAGGGAAGAGGTGCAGAATAGCCAACCCCACATACACTGACTTTCGGACACCAGGTATCACTTGACAAAGTGAGATCTCTCTGATAGCTTTAATGCAATGGGTAGCAAGGTCCTGTCAGTAACAGAAAAGGTTTTTCTCTGGGTGCTGGTTATCAGGACTCAGTGAGGAACCTTCTCTCTTGCTCATTCTCTGATAGGCATCTGCTGTGACTAGCTCTGCTTTTAACCCCTCTTGTTCTGTTTAGGTCTGCAGGTGAGGGGATTTTACAAATCAAACAAAGCTCTGATGAGACTTCCACCTCCTTTCCAAAAAAACACCAAGACCATGGAAAAATTGTTTCCAAGAAGAAGGTGGGTTGTAGTTGAGAGAAAAGCAAACACAAAGCAGAATATTTCACAGGAGGTTGTTTAACCCTTTCAGAGCTGTTGGTTCAAGTCAACTCATGGCAGCTCCTGTGATCCCCCCCACTGAGCAGGCTCCTGCAGCAACAGGATTCATGCAGGATGTGCAAGGAAATGGAGCTGGAGCAAGGGACAGGAGCCAGCAGGAAAGATTTGGGCAGTTGATCAGGAAGTTGCACTTCTGTTTAAAAACAGCCAGAAAGGAGTCAGACTTTTCTCCAAAGATAAAAGGTCTATTGAAAATATCCTTGGGTTTTTTGCTATATATGTTGGCTGCCTTTTGCTTCAGGTGTACCACCAATACACACAACCAGCAATAAAGCACACGTAGAGAACAAAGGCTGAGTTCTCATTCCAGTAAATTCTGTTAATAAATAGCTACATACAACCTAACAGTCCCTGAAAAGCCCAGGATTCAAGTGCTTTAAACAGACAAAATCAGATTTCCTTTCTTTTATCTGTCTTGTTCTATAGGAGATATATTAGGGAAAGGTAAAGAAATACTGATAAAAGCACTCTTTTATTTTCAATATCACCATGAGATGTCTAGGCACTGACTGGACATTTAGAAAAACCAGGGTAGGTGAGGGCATAAGCAAAAATGTAATTCAGGTTCTCTTTTGCGATTCCTGAGAATCCAGATGTGAAAACTTTTCACATATGATTTAATGGCCTCTTCATGGATACTTTTATATAACAAATATGTAAATTATCATTAAATTATGAGGACACAGCCTAGCCAAAAACTAATGCTTGATTCTGATAAATAGCTTAATATTTGTCTTTTCAGACTTCTTCCTCGCTCCTCATCTGCACAGAAGCCATTGCCCAAGATTCATCGTTGCAACCACTCTGAAAGGCACCTTTTCACACAGGTAAACTGTTTCCTCCTGTTCCCTGTCAGTGGTTTGCTGTTCTGCTGGTTATAGCTGATATTACTCCTTGGTATTCCTGACTTTAAGGCCTTGGAATCGCCCCTCTCCCTCTGCAGTGATGCCATGATTACCAAGAAGCAAGGAGCGCAGGGCAGCCGCTGCGTGCGGAGCGCTGGCCCCGTCCCACCGCGCTCTGCCGGGTCCTGCCGCTGCCTCCGCGTGGTGCCGCTCACACGGGCGAAGGAGAAGAACGTGCTTACTGCGAGGGCAGGTTAATTGATCCCTTTTTGAAAAATCATGTTGCTGAACTTGAACTTTAAGGATAATTATAAGGCATAAAGCAGCTCTGTTCTTTTCTGGAGCGTGTTCCGAGGTATTCATGATTCAACTATAAAAGCCGAGGGTGCATAATGAACTGTTCAGAGCAACTAATGCTGACTAAATATTTCAAAAGTGGTTTTGTTCTGGTGTTTTCTCGTGTTTCATTAGGGTTGATTTTCAAAAAGCTTAAGCCTCACAGCTCCATCTAAAATAATTGGGAATTGGTAGTTGCTTATTACCAAAGCAGACACTCCCAATCCACTTCAAAATACATACAACTTTTATTGTCCCTTTTTTATTTCTTTTCTTTTAGTTTTTTGTCTCAATTGGAGGTCATAACTTAAAAGAGAAAAGTTAAAAAAACAAACAACATTTCTCATTGTTTATCATGCTAGACTCAATTTTTTAACTTTCAAAATCCATTCAGTATAAGCTCCTTGTCACAGAATAATTCCCTCTGGAATTATTATGATACGAATTATTTGCCAGTAGTGCCATGTAAATAATTGATTTTTTAGTTCACTGACTGAACTGAAAAAAACTGGAGGAAAAAAATAATTTGTGTCAAATGAAATGCGTTGTTTTATTTACAGATTTTAAATCCAATTTTAGAAATTATTTTTGAAAATTTTTTTTAAACAACAATATTTCCAAAGGAAAAATTGTGCCTTTTTTGAGTTTTCAAAAAAATCAGTCAAAACTACTTATTAATGTAGTAATACTTTTAGCCATCCCAGATAGAATTTTCTTCTGTGAATAATTCATACTTCAAAAATACTAATCCTTTCTCCTGCTGAAGAAAACTAGATGACAAGCGAGCTGTTGAAGTATGTCAAAAGCACTTAGCATCCTCTAGCTAACTTAGATACTGAAAAAGAGCTGTTGGGTCACTTTACCTCTAGTCCTGTTGGTATAACAACTGGCACAATGAAATTATTTGTTGTGAGTAATTTTAAACAGTTCAGGAAATGAAGTTCTAACTGTATCTTTTCTTTTTAATTTGGGAAAGCAATTCTTCTTTCATCTAATATATTTCAGTTGGTGACTTTGTGTAGAGAAAGATTACTTTCTTTTTCAAAAATACCATATGACTACTGTTTAATTATAGACACTACTTATTGTTATCTTGAAGCCACTGAACTGGTTAGATCTGCAAACGTTTTATTATTTCATATTAAAGCCAGTGGAATTAAACAAGACAGGAAAATTTTAAAGGCTTTTTAGTATTAGAATACTTGAGATAATCACAGAAGCACAGAATATTCTGAGTTGGAAAGGGCCCACAAGGACCATAGATGGTCTGTGGGTATGACTCCTAATGGATGACTTGGTCTTCTTGGAGCTGGGTGGTCAGAGCTAGGCAGTCCTATTCATTAATCAGAAGCAGCTGGAAAGGAGCTCTTGAACCTCAAATGGTGAAAGGGAGAGGAGACCTGGCTTCTGGCATTGGCCTGGGAGCAGCAAGCAGGTGATGTATGGACATGTGTACAGGCCTGCCCATCGTGGTACCACCAACACTGGTTTTCTCCCAGGACCAAAACAGGTCTGCCATTGGGGCTAATACTTGCCCTAGCCCCAAACTCATCTGACATGGGACAAGAGGCTTTGTGTATGTCTTTGTGAAATGGGGTTGATGACACTGCTTTGATAAGTTTAGATGGCAAAGGGCTGGTAGCTTTAAAGCAAAGTCTTAAAATTCTGACCTAATGTCAGATGTGAATAAAATAATGATTGCTTTTGGCCTTCAAGTGCACTGAAACATTTATTATTCATGTTTGTTTTTAACAAATACTGGGTAAATCAAAGAATGTTCACACAGAAGCTGCACTGTCCACTGAGAAGCTGGGAACATGTTTTTGTTGTCTACAAAAACAGACATGCTGGGAGGTCGAATTGGATCCAGTGACTATAATATTCCATGTACCAGAAGAACTAAACAACTTCATTTATATTTTAAATGATTCAAATCAATACTTCCCTTCATGTTATGTGACCCCCGCCAGGAAACTCTTATAACTGAAAATTTAAGGAATAGATTGCAAGTTATGAATAATGTAAGGCTGTCAGAGGGGAAAGCAAATTGTGAAATACTGCTGACAGAAACAATCAGTACATGTTTATACTGAAGAATAAACTTTAGCAATTCTGTCTTGCATAACGCAGTTTTTAAAATCCCATACAAACTTTTCAGTTTCCCCTGAAATGTCAACCAGGCTTCCTCAGCATCAAACTCCCCTGGAAAATATACAGGCTGTTTGTGTTCTCAAAGAATGATCTAATCTGGAAGTAAAATGCTTGCATATATATATATATATATATATATAATAAATAGCTCTATGAAAAATAATGGAGAACTAACAGATGCAGGTAAAGAAAGAGCCTGGATTTGAAAAAAAAAGTCATTAATACAGGGATGTCTAGCAGCATCTATTTCTCAAGCAGCAGGCTATTACAAGGAACATATCTAGTAAGATGGGACAGGATCTGATTTGGGGCATAGACAGTCAGATGGTGAACAAGAGCTTCCTTCCATTAAAGCATTCTTCAGGGCATAAGAAGAGTGCTGTTCAAAATGAATTGGGTTTTGTTTGCACATCAACTGAGGTGCCATCAACTGAAAATAAGAAGAGGTATTTGTCCTGAAGACCTGATAAGTAGGAAGAGACAAGGTGCCCTGAGAGTGTCCTTATAAGAATGCCTGCATGACACAGAGCTTTATCTTTAATGAACTTGGGCATAATTATGAGAAACCTGAATTATGCAAATAAAAAATCAAGAAGAAAAACATAATGATCACTTTATTAGAAAATATTTTTGGAAGTAATAACTCTGGGGATGGAGGAGTTGGTGTTTGTGTCTGATGTGTTTTATAGCTATGTTCTCTCTCTCGGACAGAGTTGCAGAGAAGAAGGATGGAGACAGCTCTACCGGGATTTAGGACGGTGCCCACAGCAGTCATCACCTCCTGTCCCCACCATTACTGTTCATTGTTGTTCCTCATTTATTCTCATGCCTGCTCAGCATTTCCTTCTGTTGACCTACACAAGCCAGGAGGGGGGAGCATTACACAGGACATAGAATTGCCCCCAGATCTTGTTAAAGCTGTTCTCTGCTTTCACACCGAGCAAAAAACCTCAGGAGAGGAAAAGGGCAGCACTTGTGGATTTTCTGCTATATACAGATTTATCATGATATATAGCAAATGGACTGAACCAAATGACTTAGTGGCAAGTATAATCATATCACAAAGGTAACAAGCTTCTGGCACCTGTTCATGCATTTTCTAACAGAAGTTGAATGTAGCTTTCAGAATACAACATTTCTATTCCTTTTTTTCCTATGCAAATCACTCCTGCGTTTTGTCTCTGTTTTACCCCTTTATGATATTGTCTGGGTTTTCAGATGCTGACCTACCTCTGAAGATAAAGAACTTGATAAAATAAGAGAAAAAAAAGTCTTAGTCTGTAACAGGATTCTGTTGAGATGCATGCACTGCAGACTGTGAACTCCAAGAACAGCCAGGACAAAACAGTTGTAGCCTTCTCGGTCTTGCTGGCCCTGGCTCCTGTGGCTACAAGGCAGGACAAGTGCCCTGGGCTGTTGCTGGCAAGTTTCTTAGGATGAAATCTCCCCTACACCTCAGGGCAATTCTTTCTCTTTCTTGTTTGACTAATTTAGTTATAAAAGCTGAATTTTTAAACCTGGTTTCTTTTAAAATCTGCTAAATTTATGAGGATATGAAAAAATACACATTTTATGCGTTAGGAGTTAGAGGGAAGCTCCTGTATACAGAGCACTGAGACTGGACTTTGTGTTATATTAACTATGTTTGCATTACAGCAAATATTTGCACAACTCTCTAAAAGGTCTCTCTTCTGTTACAACATACACTCAGACAAATTTAAATTGCAGAACCTTTTTCTTTGGGAGTAGGCCTTTTTTGTGGTCTTAATAGGGGCAAGAGATTTTTCAAAAGCCCTGGTATAATAAACACAATCAAAATTTATGAAATCCCTAATTTTATCCAAGAGTCAGCACTAAACCACCTTTAGGTCATTTCATTTTAAATGCCAAATGCCTCTGAAAATGTAATGTGATGCTCTTTGGATGAAGCCTTTAGAGCATATGTCTCTCCTCTCCACAGTTCACAAGCAGGCTCCATGTCAGCTACACTCTGCTTAGTCAAAACCTGGGTATGACTGCACAGTGAGGAAACCAATGAACTGCATTAAAACTATATACTGCACCTGCTTGTGGAATCAAAAGACATAACCCTTTGTCGTTCTGGTGGTACGGCTGTCCTGCATCCCTCCTCTTTAAAGCATCTATATTTTATGAAGCATTAACAGACAGACAAACAAACACATAGACCACAAAATCCAAAGTCTGCATTAGTCTCCAAAAGTAACCATTGGAAAGAAGAGATATTTCAGAATCTGATCTCTCAATATAGACATTCAGTATCTGTAAAAAACAAAAGTGCAGTTGTATATTTTAAGACACCAAGTCTAAAACATGAGATATTTGTACATGTCAGAATGGAGGCTGTTGTGGTCATCTACCTGAAAGGATTATTACTGGAAGGAATCACCACGTTGATAGTTACTTCTGCAGTGACTAACTGATCTACCTGATGAGAAGGTAAAATGATACAAACTGGTTTGGGTGTGTAAGGATTCTACACTGTTGAAACTTTCTTTTGAGACATGTACAGTAGAGGAGAAATTAAATGTTATTTTACTTTTCCTTTCATCCAACTGTTTCTCCACTTCCCCTTCACCATTCAGGAAAAAATCAAATGGAAAAGGGGGATGAAACCCTTTACTTCTCTCCATCCCCTACTCCCTGTTCCATCTAGCTTCTGGATTGGGTTAAACATTTTCAGTAGCAGAATATTAGCAATTAATGACACTCAGATTGTTTGATCTTTACCTCATTAATAACTATAACACACCATTCTGGAACCACAGCTTCCCACCTTTCAATTTTTCTCCTGTGTTGCACAGGGGAAGTAGCTGCCCTTGCTGGCAGACTGCAATTCCTATGGGACACAAGTGATTAAAAATGTAACTGGCTCCTTGCTGTTTCACTGTCCTGCTGGAAGAATTATTTCAGGGGCATTCAAAGGAAGGGAGGCATGGTTCCATAAGCACAGGATCTTTAATGAAGCTTGCTAAATGATAAGCAATTTTCTGCATTGACAAAGTATAATAGGTTTACTTTTTCTTTGTAAATTGAGATGTTCCTGCTGAAGGTTTCAATTCCTTCTTTGAGCCACATGGGCAGCAACTCCCCACGCGCTTCAACTAAAGGAGTCATGATCACCAAAGACAGAAACAAAGACAGTGAGAAATGAGCAGCTGGAGGGATGCAGGGTGTGGGAGGAGGGAAGGAGTATTTCCCAAAGTGGGTCACTGACAAAACAGATGCCTTGTCATACTGCAGCTCTGTCCCCTGTCCCAACTGCCCTCACTGCACCCTGTTCCTGCCGTCTCTGCTCCCCCAGTGGAGCAGAAGGTTGTGGGACCTTCTGTGCTCTAACTGGGGGGTGGAAATGGCAGGGTTTTTAAAAAAAATTTTCAAGTCAATTCATGGTTGTGCTTACATGACACAATCAACAGCCTCAGTTCTAACTGGGAAGAAACAGCCCACAGTTCAATAAATACAATGAGAAAAATCTAAGGCCAATTAAAAGGGATCAGCCACTGAGGGAATGAATATCATGTTCCCTCTCCTGCACAAAATCCTACCAGGGGTTCCTGGACTCCAGTTCATGTTCATGTGGCTTAGACTGACTTTCTGAACAGGCCTAAACAAAAGCTCTATAGAAGCATTACCAAATCAAAGAAATTAAATTACTGTGTTTATGACAACTTCAGTAAACACCATCCCAAAGTCTAAAGATTCTTAATGCACAAGAGAGTTAGAGGGGAAAATGAGTAAAATCAGTTTTATTGAATATAAAAGTCAGAAACAACCGTTCTGTCTCTGGTAACTTGCATTAAAATATATATAAAGTGTTCTGGGAACTGAAGCAATGCTTCAGTTCAATAAAACTAATACAATTAAAGAGAAAGAATCCTGTTTTTCCTCTGCTTGCAATTTCAAATGAGAGCTTCCTAAAACTTGTGACCATTGCTGGAATCCAATTCAGGACCTCAGCTTATCAAATTCCCAGCTTTGGCACCATGCCTATGAGGTATTATAAAGTGCTGCTCATCACAACATCTCTGTCTATAAATGCTCCAGATAACTTTAAAGTGCAGACACCCCATTTTGAAACAGGCAGGTGTTCACTGTGAACCAAAATGGCGTCACCAAACACATGCAGCCTTCAGCCAGTGCTTCTCCTCTTGCAAGGCAACAAAGGAAAATGTGTTAGCACGAAAGGTCTCCTTATAATATTTGTTTAAGCTTGGAAAGCTTTGCAGGACAGCACACACACACAAAGCCACAGGTTTTCTAGATCCTGTAGACCAAGCATCTTATTCTGTAATCCATTCCAGGGATGAGAAACTTCCAGGCTAACGAGCTCTCCTGCAGCCTCTTCCCCCTGCAGGTGCTTCCCTGGAGGGATAATCTTAAATCAGACACTGCCATGCCAGATAAAACTCCCCCAAAAAACACCAACCCTCCCTCCCAACGTAGCTTGAGCAAGCCTCAGCAGCATCTGACTTGGATGCAATCACAAACTTCTTTTCCATTCAGACAGTTGGAGCCAAATTAATTCCTCAGCATCTTTAATGCTGAGAGCCACGTCTTGGGAATTTAGTACAGGAACATATTAATCTCTCTGATAGGTGATAGTGCAATGTATTACTGATGGGGGAGCCAGTATGTCAGCACTGTGATAGTGACCCTGACCAGCAGATGACTGAATGGGTAAGGGGAGAAGGAGCTGCTCTAGCTTGAAGGCACAGCCTCAACTATGGCAGGCAGTTCTTCACTCTTGTCCTACTACTAATTTTCCAATGCATTACTTTGTCGCTTGGGTATCCAGAAAAGCTCATTACGAAGGTATGCGACAGCCCCTGATAATACATGTCTGTGGCAAAATAATTGATCCCTCTTTGCAGCAGTGATCTTTAACGCTCATAGGGCATGGGAGGTTATTATATGGCAGGCACCTTTTGCTGGTCTCTAGTGCAATACGTTACCAGACAGCAGTGCGCCAGCTATCTATCACTTACAAAATAATGTCATCCCTGAAGAAGGGCCTGGCAGCTGAGGTTAGGGAAGGAAGAGAGTTTAATTATATTTATGGATGAAAAGATGTCCTGAGAAGAGTGGGCAGCCTGTTTATTTATTGGCTGTTCAAAAGGGCTAAACACAATATAAGAAAAAGATCAGGCTTTGCGTTACGGTGGTTCACATTGCTGTTACAGACTACAGCCTTGAAATCAAGTTCAAGATGAAGAACAAAATTACCTCTTACAATATGTGGTTTACTTCTGCAAATGAAAAGGGTAAGAGATGTATTAGTAATGCTGGCACTAGTGGAGGCAGCTGGTTTTAGCTATTTGGTATTTCAGGGATGTGAGTTTAGCATCGTTACTAGAAGTACAGGTTACTATATTCCTCTGCTAACTTTCCAACAGTGAGCAGATGGTTACCCTATTACCAACCATTTGCATTTAACATATTGTAATGATTTATATACCACATGTCACCGAGCAAAGTGAAAACAGTAAATGGTAACTAATTAGTTGAGTGTGAAGACGCATATCTCAATGTATATATCCTTATTGTAATAAAATTTTATCATTTTGGTTGTTAATAGATTTAATGTGCAGTGTAACAGAAATACTGGTGGCAGTTAAATAGGAACCGCCATGTCACTCTACATTGGGGACAGCATTGCTATCATTAACATTTGTACCACTACTCCCTTCTATGCCTGTTTTATGAGTGATGGTGCACAGAGGACAGATTATAACCATCCACTGTGCTTCTCTACCAATCTTTCTAAAGTGTATTTCAAAGTACTTTATAAATCTTAATATAGCAGATACTGGCTAATATCATGGAACAACACACATCTGGAGAGGTTGGAAGTGGGCATGCTGCACGGCAGAGAGGAAAGACACTCTGCATAGCTACCTCAAAGACACAAATAGATTTAAGGAAGAAAATGAAAAGAATCACAAGTCTTCCAGGGAGTTTACAAGGAAGGAGCAGACAACTACTGACATTTTCAAAAACATCAAAGTCAGAAGATAAACTCAAGGGTTCAAAGAAAGAGCATAGTTTTAGAAAACTGCCCTCCAGCACTAGAAGAGGGGCCTACATATGTACCATGTATTGCATTATGCATGGTATGTCCCAAGACCTGATCAGACGTAACCTACAGTATAAAGCTATGGATTATCAGTCTCTTCCTGAAATATTTTTGTTTAGTTTTGGCTTATTTTAAAATGGTGTCCATCACTCCAGAAATGTCAAAATAATTGCCAGTGAAGTACAGCTATGTTATTCCAGGGTATAGCAGCATTTCCAGCATAAAGGTCTGGATGAACTGTTGTGAGAGGAACCAGATGCTGTCCATGGACAGACTCTAAAGCTCCATGGACTCACTATGCTGCAAAAATTAAAGGTGGTCTCACTCAGGAGTGGTAGCATGTCAAGAAGTTCTCCAGTTTCTGCTCCCTCATAGTGTCATTAGGACACCTCTTGCTATTAGTATCCTTTTATTTCTACCGTGTCCCTCAAATCTAACTAGAACACAGCCTGTTTTCCTGTGAAGGGTTGCAGCTAGCATTATGCTCTTCTGAATGTGTCAGCAGCCAGACTTTCTCTTGGGAATATTACCTGCAGCATAACTCCTCATCTCTTTTCCCTGATCATATTGCTCCCTGCTAAATTCGCAGCATTGCCATTTGTTTCTGTAGCTCTTTCCTTAATTTTCCATGAACAAGATTATATTCTATGAAAACAAAATTACAGCAGTGTTGAAAATTTACCCTGTTGTTCAGCCCAGTTAACAAAATGTTAAACCCGTGCTTTACTGAGGTTTTTTGCACTACAGCCTGCTGTGATCAAGTAGGGACCATGACGATTCCCTTTGTGCATGGGTCACCAGTACTGCTGAGGCACATTAATCCCAGAGATGGACTCAAGAGTGAATGGGAGGAAGGGTTCTCACAAACCCCACATAATGATACTATTAGACCTTGACCTTTACTAACTCCCTTTCCAGTTTCTGAATAGGTCTTTCCATGTGACTGTATCACTGGACTTAGCAGAACTGTCTTGCTTTACATCAGCCTTATTATGCAAAAATGAGACAGCATGAAAAGGCTGAGAGGTGTGGTTTTTTTCTTGATTTCTTTTAAGCAGAAGCTGGGATACCCTTCTTTCTTCTGTACTCCTTCCTCTTTTCTTTCTTTCTTTCCTTCATTCTGTCCACTCTTCCTTTCCATCACTTGTTTTCCTTTGTTCCTCCTACATGCATTTGAGGCTCTCTGGGTTAGTAAGGTAACTTCACTAACACTACTCTGGAGTTACAGGATTGCATCTGAAACTAATATCAGGACTAGTCTCATTTCAATACTTCTCATAACACACAGGGAGTGATACAGAGCATACTATGGCACTGTTCTAAAGGGAAGTAAGAGGGCAGACAGCAAAGTTTCAAATATTTCCATATATGAGGAAAAACCAAATGAACGCTTATTTATTACAGATAACAAAAAAAGATTAACAAAGTGATAGAAACATCACCTGTGTCAGGAGAAAGCATGTGGATATTTTGGTTTCAACTACTACCTCCTGTGGCACTTCACACACTGAGAAGTGTCCAGGAAAAATCAGCTCCTAAGCACGTATAATTAGGTACTGAGATAGCAGGCAATACCACCATGCTGAGACCCATGGAAAGGATCAGAATGGAAACTTAAAAAACCCCAAACAAACACACACCAAAAAGTTGGTAGTTCCTGTTATTTGTGAAATAGTTGGAAATTTTTAAACTTTTAATGTGATAATATGTTGCACCACTGCAGCTTCAACCTCAATCTGAAGGACATTCCTGTGCTAGGAATCATTTGTGTATGTGATCCAGGAGATCCTTAAGCTTATTTCAGTGTTTGCATTAAATTGAACTCTTTTCAAATGAAAAGCTTAAAGGAAAGAAAGTTTCTGCAAGCTATTGGAATCACTGAATTTATTCAGAAAGGCTCTTTGGATAGCTTTTCAGCATACAAAGCAACACAGAAAGAAAAAATTCTCATTTCTTTCATCAGAAGTTTTATCTCTGCTCCTTTAATATTCAATGGCAAAATGAATTATACTACAAAAAGGCTTGGTGCATCTCCTCAAACACCCTGATCCTGCACGATACTGAGCTTTCTTGAAAGACAGTTGGGGGAAATCAGTATGGAAATACTGGACATCTTGCAAAACAAGCCAAGAAAAGATGATCAAATGCTAGTGAGCAAGGGTGGTGAGTGAAAACTGGCGATTAAAACCCACTAGTTTCAAAAGCATATAGCAGAATGAGAGTCCTGGACAGTATTCAGGCTGTACTGCTCTGCTCCCCTTCCAGTCACTATGACAGACCACACTGAGCTGATGGACAGGACTTGTGTTGCTGCGATGGAGGGTGGAAACCAGTATTATCTGAACACAGGCAGGAGTAAACCCCACCCAGGACACCTATACTGAGTAAACCACTGGAGACTGCTCATGTGTGAATACACACTGTGACCATTTAATTATCTCAATTCCTGATGATCCTAGATTTGTTTACAGAAAATGATGGACCATTTTCCTTAGTGACATATTACAGTAGATATATTAAAAAAGCAAATTGCATTTGGGAGTTAAAGATAAATTGACAGACTCCTAAATACATACATTTCTTTTTCTTTCCTGTTCTCTAATGAGTTCATATTTTAATCAGAGAAACTGCTAGATTCCCTCCAAAAACTAGTAGAAATCTCAAAGGAGAACAAGCCGCTTATGCAAGTGTTCCTGTAAAACAAAGACTATTCAAGTACAGTAAATAAATATTAGAAGCAAGAATGGTATTCAGTTGTCTCCTTAAAAGCTAGGAGACTGTGTATCTTAATATTGATGGTCTGGTTCTGAGCTAAACACCAATGAAAACATTTTCTATTATAAATAAAACGACAGCATTTCTATCTATTATCACTTCCCTAGGGAAAAGTTCTGGTTTTGGGTAAATTACAGAGGGATATTATGCCAAGTGTATGACAGAGTAACATGCAGTTTTAATCCAAGTAATCCATCCATAGACTGGATTGGCAGAACAAGCAAGAGGATGAAACCCAGCAGAGCCCAGCCTCCCCACTGGGACTGCTGAAGGAGGCAGGGAGAGCTCCCCACTCAGGGGAAGGGCACTCACCCACCCCAAACCCACCACAGCCTCACTGAGCGGTTCAGGGTCACAACTGGCAGGACGGGTAGGCAGACTAAGAAGACAGAAAAGCCTCAAGCCCCTAAGTAGAAAGTATACTTTCCTTTGGAGTAATTTATTCAGATACTGAGATGGATTTAAATTTAGAAGAGATAAGGTGAGAGCAAGAAAGTGTTAAAACTGAGGTTACTTTTCATTTGTGTACTGTGAGTTAGAGGTTTCTTTTGCTGCTGGAACAGGAATTGTAGCTGAGATGGGGTCAGAAAACCCTGGGGCTTAAATACAGAAGCTTCAAGGCGAGAAGAGTATAAAAATAAATTCCAAAGGGCTTAATAACATTGTACAGAGGCTGGATATTCTGGTGTCAGAAAGAAACTGGTGGCTCTTAGATCAAAACATAATCATTCAAAAGCAATAAGAGCCTTTGTTTTAGCCAGCTAGTCATTCTGTTACCCACTGGGACAATGTTTTTTTTACTAGCATCCCAAATTACAGTTAATTTACAGTGTATAAATGTACATGCCACTAAAAATATAACAGTTAGAGCAAAAATACTTTAAAATGAACATTGTTAAACCTTTAGCAGTCTGATCCAAAATCTGGTAGGAACCTTTTGCTTGACTTCAAAGGAATTATTATCAGCATTTTAGTGAACTTCTTCTTCTAAAAAAAAATGTTTAAAAATCGGAGCTGTACCTCATGGCTTACTGCCAGGACTGTTCTTCACAAGGAGTCAGAGACAGGCAGAGCCTGCAGACAGCTCAGGCCACCTCTGCAGGCAGAAAAGTGAGAGAAACCTTCCTGAGGTTACTGCACAGGACACCCTCTGATCCTCTGCAGCAAGGCTAGACCAGGGGAAAAATGTCTGCTCTTTCTTAGCTTCCCATCCCAGAAGACTTTCTTTATGCATTAGTTGACCTTTCTAGTCGTTGTACCATCTTGCTTCAGCAGTTAATTAACACAAGTGCCATAATTTAATACAGTTAATGCTACTTTATGCCCTTTAATGTACCTTCCATTAGTGATATTATTGTAGTATTACCCTGTAAATTAAAATAAGATCAAGACTAAGAGAGGGTCTCTTTAATTAAGGTACTGGCATACTACAACGTCCATTATTCACTAGAAAAAATCACCCTGATTTAGTGAAGCAGACCATCAGTAAGTCAGAATTAGTTCATGTGGATTATTAGCTTTCTTGAATAATGTGAGCACAATGGGGTTGCTGAAATTGCTAACAGCCATGTTTCCCTTTTTCATCACCTTAATAAATACACAATGGAAGTGGTAAATTGAAGATGGATAAACAGGTGGTAATAGAGGAGGGAAGGTGTTCATTGAGAGGACGCAAGTTTTCATCTCTAATGCAACATACATCAGCCTTATTTCACACCAAAATGCAAACCAATAACAAAACAAACCCTATATTAAGTGGGCAAATCAATAATTCATTGTGAAGTATTAACCACTTCAGTATCCTGTATATTTAACATAGTGGCTTTAAGATAGATGCTTTTCACTGTCACTGTCCCTTAAAACACATTATGAAACAAATTGCATTTTATGCTGCCTTTAGAAATATGCTATTATGAACTTTGGTGATTTTAACCATACTTAACCTACAGGTTATGTTCTTCAGAAAAAGGACTAGCTTTAAAGAGTGTCTGCTAGCATCACTCACCCACTACATGTCAAGTTCCTTGGTAATGTCCCTTTGTATCCTATCTCCATGGAATAGTTTGAGCTATCTTTACCAAATGTATACAAATATCCGGGTCTCACAGCCCATAATATGAAACATTGTAGCAAAATAAAATACATTTGTAATTTAATTTCCAGTTAACATTCTAAATGAAGCTGTAACAGCTGGAAAGCTCAGCTGAATCAGAAAGAGTGGCACAGCCACCCTGGTAACCCTTGCTTCCCTCCACTAGTTGCCATGCTTAGGGCATGCCAGGGCACATGCCTGGAATGCTGATTGGGAGACTGTGGAGGGGGCTATAAGGTTTCTGGTAGGGACAAAAAAAATACCTAAAACCAGGTGACAGTGGGCTTACTGCAAGTTACATTTGGTGCACCTTAACAACCAGGAGCTGTGTATTGCAGCCCCACAGCTACTTAGTAGTAAGCAAGCCCTGAAGTCTTTAACAAGGAGGGTTCACAAGATACTGAAGGAAACGGCACCAAATCCCTAAAGAGCTGTTCTTCTCATTAGCAGAACAGTGATAAGAATTCACATGAATCTAATCTAGTGAGGTACTATTACCTATCAGACATTTCTTTTAAAGCATGTGTCCAATTACTGCAGCATTTAGACAACAAGCATCAGCACTAGATAAGTTCTCTGTACAGTCACGCTTCATTTCTATAGATAATTTTTCACAAGATTGCTGAGCCCCAGATGTTCTCAGAAGGTTCCTGTTTCTAATTTGCATGCAGTGCACTCTTTTTTAATCCTTCAGATGCTTTCTTTGATAAAGCACTGATAGTCTAATTGAAGTCAGACTAAGCTCCAAATGGGTTTTCAGATGGGGAGCTGGCTTTCCTTAAAGCCTAAGGATCTTCAAATCCTGAGCTTTGATATGATGCCTCAGTAGAGCTAACCTATGTGGAGCCCAGCGGAGAAAGGATACACATTAAACAGAACATAGGTGTAATTTTTTTTCTACACTGAGACTAATTTTATCAAACTAATTAAAACAGTATCTTAAGCTGTTTACGATCCACTTAGCCCTCCCAAAAGACTTCAGAAATATTATTTACAATGTAACTAATGAGTATTACAAGAAGAATTCTTAAAACACCAACATTTATCTTATACTTTCTAATGTTAAATTAGTGATCCTTCATGTATGGGTATGTATTTGGTGTGGATACAGAAGACCGTAACTACACACTAAATCTACAGTCCTAAGAAATGTATTTTGATGATTTTGATTTTCACCACAGGAATAATAAAAATATAGCACCAGTGTTTTATATAATCACAGTCGCTATTTTTTTTCCACTCAGTTCTGTGTCTGCAATGAGAGCCCCTGGCCTTTAAGGTGCATTAGCTTTTCCATTTGTTTTGATACTTAGCTTCTCTTAAAAAAAAAAAAGAAAAAAGTTTTTTAAAATGGAAGACTTCAACTCTCCACAGAAGAAACAGAGGAGAAAGATAAGGTATATTAGAGAGGTGAGTGAATTGCTAATAGAGATGATCCCATTAATTTCTTTGGAACAAACTGGCATCCAAGACACATGTAAAAGGATCACCCTCCTGCTTGAGGGCATCAGTCAATTGCTAGTTTGAGTTGGGAAGACAATTTCCTGATAGGAATGTCATCACACGGTTATTATTTTTGGGACTACAGCACCTGACACTGGCCACTGCTTGCCCTAAAGGGAACTCTTTGTCTTGAATCCAGCTGAATAATCATCTTTGTTATATTCGAATCAGTCTCCCTAAAACAGTGTTGTTTTTTTCCATTTTAAATCAGCTTCACTGCATTTCAGAGCTAATTAAAGTACAAGGAATGGACTCTACTCTCTGCTGCCCTCCTTGTTCACAGCTGGACCTAGAGGGAAGGGTTCATGCAAGAGCTGCTGTATCAATCACAGCTTACATTAAGGGCCTGGAAAAGTCAAATGATAAAACAGAATCTTTGTTTTTAGTTAACTGCTCTCAGAGCAGGCTCCAACTACATAAAAGAAGAAAGTGTCTCAATGCCAGGGTGAATTTCTGAGCCAACATATGAAGCAATGCTATGCTGCTTGTGAGACCTAGGGCTCAAGATCCACGGCTAGTGCCTGCGAACACCCGGGACTTTGTCCTGTGAGAGTCAGAAACTTCTAATATGACCAGAAATGGCCTTCAGGTGAGCCTGATTTCCAATGAACATGTCTTCACAGAAAATGTCATCATGTTTAGGGAAATAAACAGTTTTGAATAACTTCTAAAATCGAACACATGCCTGTTTCTAAAGTTATATATTCACTTACCTTCCATATACCCTTATGTCTGAAATTGCATAAAAGTAGCGTGCCAGGTGTTGCTCATCTACATATATTTCACCCGTTGCTGGCCTAAGCAGTCTTATCCTCAGATCCGTGATGGTAAAGAAATCTCTTAACTTCTTGGTTGTGTCAAGCTGGCCATAAAGAGAAGCCATGTTATGAAGCCGAGGTCCAGCAAAAAAAGCAAATCTATCTTTAATTTCAAAGTGGATTATTTTACTATTTGTCATGTACCCAGTAGAGTATTCCTCTGTGCAAATGATTTCTAGGACTGTGTGCTGTGATAAATCCCTCACTGATTTTGGATCCATGTGAAAAGCATCTAAGCAGTCTGTGGCATAGTACTGGTAGGGCTGCCATGTTCGTCCATAGTCGAGTGATTTCTCCAGGATCATTTGGTCTGGACGGCCAGATTCAAAAGTGATAACTATGTTATCTGTGAGCTCAATGGTTTTGTTCCAGGAGAGCGTAATATTAACATGAAGAGGCTTTGGATAATCCTTCCAAGTTGTGGACTGCCAAAATGTGGAGGGATGTCTTCCTTCAAGATCAAACATCAGTTCTGGAGGATGAGCCAGTTCTTGGGTACTTGCATCACATTCATTATTGCACATGTAGGGATTCCCCTGAAAAAGAGCAAAACAGTGTTACAAGAGGCACAGTATAGGTGACTGTGACACATAAACATGTTTCTTGACTGAGAACTGCTGCTTTTTCTCCAGGAGTTAAACCAAGAGAGAAAAAACCAAATGCTTGCAAGTAATACCTTTATCTTAATGAAATTTATCCTGGCCGTTTTATCTGTCAAAGTAAATGTACAAACGCAACATATAGAGCATCCCTCCTTCTGTAATATTAACATTTTTCTTAGTATATGCTAAAGAAGGAAAAAACCTTATTTACCCTGAATGGTTCAGACCAGGGATTGAGTCACAAAAGACTGAGAACAGTAGGCAAATCTCTAATAGTTCAGTAACTCCGACTCTTCTTAGAAAGCGCAGCAGCCAAAGAGAATTCCTTTTCAAAACAAGTACGTTCCTCAGAGCTCCGCCCATGAAAGAAGTAATATTTAGGGCAAGTGTTTACTAGATAGCAGTGCAGCCTGTATGTACTCAATATGAACGAGTATTCAGTACACCTTCAAGTTTCCTTTCACCTGGATGTGAAATTTATCATGCTTAACCATGCTCCCAGCTCAACACCACCTTGCCTTAAAACCTTTACACTTGCTACCAAAAGCCAGTAGAAAAACAGTGCTCTGTCTGCTCTGGGGCTTGATTCAGATATCTCCCATCTTATTACAGGGTACTGAAGTACTTCAGGAAAGACTTTTCATGAGACACCAGCTTCAATTTATCAGGACAAATAATCCAGCGCTTGATTAGGAGGGAGATGTCAGCAGCTTCAGCTGGAACATTGCCAAGGTGGCTGTAGCTCTGAACGGAGGGTTGAGTTAAAAACAGCAACAAAAAAAGCCTGCCAATAGTGCACAGCTTTTATTGCTGCTTGTCCTCTGTAGCAAGGTGAAAGTGAATTATTCTCTTTCTGGCCTTTTGATGCATTAACTTGCACACTACAATCTTCTGCTTCTTCACAAAGGCTATTTTGTCTGCAGATTGTGGATATCTTGTAGCAGTTGCCAAGATATCAGACCCCATAGGCTGCACTGAATCACGTATGTCTAATTTCACCTTTCAACAGTGCATTAGTATTTTGCTACTTGTTCATTCTGCATTTGTTCCAGAGAGCAGCCGCTGCTCTGTATCCTTCCCTCTGCCTGACATACAGATGGTGGAAGAAGCCATGCCTCTATTCACTGATGGTCAGCACTGCTGGGGAAAAATATGCACATCCCTATACCTAGTAGAACTCGATGAGGTTATAAGTGTAGCTATTATTGTCATTAATCAGAGCTCCCTGCACCTACCCTGAAAACAGAAAAAGCCCCAGTATGATGATCGACCTTTTCTTTTCTTATAATTACAGTTATGCTTCTCTCCACCTCAAAGCCTCAGGGCAATGAAGCAATTCAATGCTATCCACTGTGGGAAATAGGTTTCAAACATCAGTTTCCACCTTGGCCACTGCTCTGCTCCTTGACATACTCCCACAAAACACAAGCAAAAGAACTTCTGCACTGACTTTGCCCTCCCCACTGGCAAATTCCTCTTACCTGGGCTGGAAAATAGTATTTTCTTTCTCTCTCTCGTTAATACAGCTGAATGCTAAAACTGAGAACAATTCACTGGGACTGGAAGCTATGAAAGAAAACTACAAGACAACAAAAAGGGTTATTTGAAAAACAGCATGCTGCTGACAGCTTCAAAGCATGCAGCTGTAACTGGATATACTCTGCAAAATATTGTCTATAATAAGTCCCTGTTACAGCTCTGATTTTAAGCTCATGGTTGCTATTTCTATGCCTTCCTTTTGAATAAAACAGTGAAAATTAAAACTAAGTTTCAAAAAGAATAGAGAAAACACCGAATATTTTAATATTTAAGTTCCATTTAATATATCAGATATAAATGCCAGAATTTGCTAACTTACAAAGGCCTTTTCTTTTCCTCAGGGAAAATATACACACTGTGAAATCTGTAAGGTTCCAGACCCTTTGGCTATATGTAAATACCAGTTTTTCAGAAAATGCTGAGAGTTGCGTAAATCACACTTGTCTGAGGTTTCCTAGAAAAATCTGGTCCCTTCTGTACCCAATGCCACAAAGCTGCCGCCTGTGTACCTATAACCTATATGCTTCTGCCCTTGCTTTCGTAAAAGCAACTTCACTGGGAGGTCATGGGTGTTGAAACCCAGCAAATAAATGCTCCTGTGTAGCCAGACAGGAGCATTAAGCACTGCTGAGGGATGGCTTTGTTTTCCTTTTCCACAAACAACCACTGAGTCTGTTGTGATTCTTCGTGTTAAAAACTAAAGCCACTCTGATCCACTAGTCCCTGGATGCTGGAGAAGGCATGTTTTATGACTTCAGCGGGTAACCCAATTGTATGGGATGTAGTCTTTCTTTCTGTATATTAGTTGTTTTATTTTGCTCTCTTTGCCTTTTATCTTTTGCTTTTTAGCAAAAGCTGAGGTGCCAACAGAATCAGAGAATAACTGGGAGAGGGGGCTCTAAAAACCCCACAAGCTAATGTGAATGAAGTAAGATGACAGAGCTGGTTGCAATAAATCACCTAAAAGAATGGCACAGTGAATGCGTATCCTCCCAAATAAATGGAATTATTGTTTTAATTTTATGGCACACAATTCTATTTTAAGAGGTATATGATTTGATGACACCAAAATAATCTGTGTGAAGTTCAAGTACTCCAAAGAGAAAATTAGGAGAAAAATAGCTAAGCAGATATAAGCTGATAAAATAAATGTCCTGAATTTAACACTGGGACAAGGAGAGAAATTATGAGCTTAGGTAAGTTCCCCTCTGTCTACTGACATGGTAGTCACTGACGTAATTTTGAAATATTTAACATAATTATTGCTTCAGAGGCTTGGAGTCAGGTTTCCATTTTCTCTACCAGCAACTTGGCTTTAAACTGCTTCTAATTAATCTTAAATGTAATTTGCATGGTAAGTCATACTAACACTACCAAAACAGTGTAAAAGGGTCTTACTCTACATGAACATCCCTTAGTACATGTTATTATGGAAACAATTAATTTAAATGTGATTAGTTACATATTTTAATGTCTTGATCTCTATAATAATCCTCTTTAAGAGTTCTGTCTCGCTGATAAACTTTCCCCGATTTGTGAAAACTAAGCTCAGTCTGTGTTGGAGACATCTAACGGATCAGAGCATTAACAACTGTAAGTAATTTTGTGACTAGCAGGCAGCCATAAACAGATCTTCATTTAAGCCTTCCGAGGAGCAGCTCTTCTCTTGGACCAGGTGGAAAATATTTATAACTTTTTAAAATTATATTTAAGCCATTAGGAGAGTTCTAAATAATTAAACACTGAGAAATACTTCTAAACTGTTTACTGCCAATTAGCATAAAAGGTAGCTGAGTCTTCCCCAACACCACAACTATCTAAAAGAAACCCACTATTTTCCTGTACAGTAATTGGAGATATTAAATAGCTCCTTGCAGGCAAATAAGGTTGCTATTTATTTTGGTTTTGGCTGCTCACGGAATTAAAAATATTACCAAAACTACTGACATAGTCTAAAAGTTTTGGCTTTAGGAAGAGGGGTACCTGTTTTGCAGGCACAACAAAGGCATTTGGCTGTATCATGACTTGATCACATTCAGCCCTGGCTGGAAAAAGCAGCGTTACCTGAGAAGTTGCTGAGTAGGGCTGACTGGTCCCAGTAGGGTTTCCCCTCAATTAGCTGGATTTAGTTTGTTTTAGCACACAGTAATGTCTGTTTGTGCCAGCCAGCTTGAACTTCTATAGTGGTGTCTGAGGTGCTCTGCAAATGTCCCTGCCTGGGAAGGGGCACTGGGGCTGGCCTTGCTCCCACTGAGCAGCACTGTCTTACCAAGTGCCTCCTCAGGAACAGCTCAGTGATGGATGGGACTGTGATCCTAGAGTGAGGATTGTGGTTAAAAACAGAGGTCTAGCAGTAGTATGACTGTTGAATGTCAGCAGGGGAGCCAGCAGCAGTGCTGAAGCTGCCGTTCAAGGGTTAAAGTTTGAGTGCTGCTGCTCAGGTGAAGCCTCTGGTCTCTCACCAGTACAGCTCCTCAGTGACACCCACACAGGCTTATGGTTTGATTGAAGATGTTGCTTCTTTCAATCTATTCCCTGTCCACACTAACACCTCATGGACTTTTTCACTCAGGAACAAAGACACAGGGGCTTAACCCTTCTGTAGCATGAATATTGGATGCTGTACGCAGATTACATGCTGTAATAGACACCTGGCTAAATCCCTACAGAGGATTATAACTTGCGTTTTCAAACTGGGGAAGGCTGCTGAGGTCAAGTAGGCCAAGATTTTAAGAAGAAGCAAAATACATTTTCAAGAAGTGAATCACAGCAACTGATTTTTATACCGCTGCCTCAAGGTAATTAGCTCAGATGCACCAGACAAGAAATAAATACAGCCTAACTCACATTTGGAGAGAGGCTGTGTGGTAAATTACTGCATTCAAATCACACTTTTGGAAATAACAGAGTATTTCTGTTTTCCTTTTCAAGAGATCATAGAATTAGTTCACTTGGTGCCAAGCTGTACATTGTTGATGACTAATTAGACAGTAATAGCTAATAGCAGCAATTGCCCTAATGCTTACATTTTACATGTGATTTCTAACCAGGAATTACTTGTTTACCATGAAAGAGCCAGATTATGAAACCATTAATTGTGGGATACTGCTCATTAGGTTGTTGTCCTACTAAGGGCAAACAGTGTGGTGGAGGATTGGCAAGGCACAGGATCTGTTGCATGATAATTGATGTTATCAAACTCACTACATCCATTAGCTGGTTTGAGAGCATCTCGGTCAATGTCTGCAGAACTATTGTTGTGATGAAGACAGGAATGGCTCTAGACAAGAACATTTTACCATCAATAGCCTTTCATCACTGCAATGACAGCATTTTAAGTTAAAGTGATTTAAGTTAAGAAAGAAAAAGTGCTAAAATTTCAGTGGAAGATTTCAAGCTCTTCCACAGAGCTCCCAAGTGAGAGGCATCTAGATGGCCAGACAAGCACTTTGAACTCTGAGCTGCAGGCTGAACAATATACATTCTTCAAAACGAGCAAAAAAGAAAATAAAAGCATATTTAAATCAATAACTTCTGGGGAGACTCACAAAGATTAAACCAGAGAGGATGTGAATGGCCAAAAATAGATAATAATGCTTAACAACTTCGTGCAGTTTTAAGCTTGAAAGTACGTTGCAGATTATGGCCCTGATCCTGCAACAAATTCGGTGCAAGAAGGCCCATAAAATTCAGATTTAAGCCTCTAAAGATCTGGCACTTTGCCTTGTGGAACACAAACCTAACTAATTAATCTTCATGACAACACCTCCATGAGGTATGGAATTCTATCCCAAATTTACATATAGATGCAGAGTTAGAGAGAAATGCTTTAGCATGATGAACTCTGTAATCCCTGATTATATTGTACTGTTTCTTCCAAAGCCTTTTGGTAGATCATGTGAAGGCATTCTTGGCACTCAGAGTAGTTCTCAGATTATTGCCTCTCTTCAATACTATGAATTGAAAATGTATAATAGGAAAACATTTTAATATTTGCAGCACAAATTTGGTGCAATTGCCAAAGGCATTTAAGTCCTAGCAGAACATTCTCTCCTTTTAGATACTTTAGTTACTTTTTGGAAATGCTTTTCAATTTACTTTATGAGGCAAATGGAGTTTTGTGTCCTCTGAAATATCTCTACCCACTTTTGAGGGGTGAAAATTTTATTAATTCCTAGTGGGTGGCTTTATGCTTCTCAGACTATCTTTGACTCGGCAGCCTTGCTGATGTTATTTTGACCACTTGATCATTCCAGCATAACCTTAAGGCAGATCTGCTGGCACTGATCCAAGTGTGGTTTTGTTATTTCAGAAGCTCAATATTGGTGTTTTCCTCCTGTATCAGCAGCTATCTGGCAGCTATTTATAACTTATGCAGTGTCATGACGTGTAACGCTGGGACTCCATTGTGCTGAGCTCTGGCTGAACAACACGGCAAATGTTCCAATAAAACCTGAGTTTCTTTTACACCGGATGCATATCTGGATTTGAGAAACTGATATCCCAAGGTATGCAGAATTCCCTTCTCCCAGCACACTGGCACTCATCCTGGGTAAACCAGCCCGTCCATGAGAGCACTCCTTGGACAAGGCAGCAGAGGGTATCAATCTCCAGCATCATGCTCAGCTCACACATTTTCATCTGACCCACTTTTCCAGCCACCTTGCTGCCCTGCAGGAGCTCCGGCAAGGAAGTCATGCAGGAGATACAGGGGTGTCCTCAACTGGGAATAGCTTATACTGTCAGTAACAACCACCTTGGGTGTCTCTACCTTAGATTTTGTGTTCTGATACAGCTCTCATCTTGCTCACTGTTTGATTATTTTGGACTATTCATGAATTAGAATGAGTAGAAAGGAGTAGAGAGGGTAGAAAAAATGAGATGTCTAAAAACTACAGTTGAAAGGTGTCATCCCTGGGCAAGGAAAAGCCAGCACAGAAGAAGTTGGTCCATTATCATGAAAAGATGGTATCAGTGCTCATAGAGATCATGGAGGGAATTAAATCACCTTGGCGACAGCAGGAAGAATCAAGGTTCTGAAAACACTAAAATTAAATATATTTTTAAATTTTTTTTTTTAATTTATTTGTGGTTATAAATGATTGTATTCAGATTTTTGATCCAAAAAAGAAAACTGTGGAACGCAAAACATCTGAGAAACTATGGAGGACCCCAGCAGGGTTTAATATCTCTGGCTAGCCCCACCTGAGCAGCAGGGGTTGATGTCCATGACCAGCCTCAGCTGGGCCCCAGGCCCAGGCCCTATTTAAGCTCAGGCTGAGATCTCCATCTGGCTTGGTCTCCTGGGTGGGCTATGTTGCAGTCCTGTTTCCTTCTGGTCTTCCTAAAGGGGCTCCCTCTGTGACCCTGCTTTGCCCATGTGTTGTACCTGGGGCTGCTGATGGGCCATTGGCATCCCCTGACACCATGTGGGATGGCATGTGTTGTTGAGGGTACAGCTAGTGCTGGGGTGGGTCTCCCACATCTGGGAGACCTCTCCACATCTGTCCCTGCACTGGGTGACTCTGCTCCTGCTGCTCCTTGGCCTCCTGCTCCCTGCTGAGGGATATGATGGACCTCTGTGGGCAGGGCTTGGCTGGTGCTCCCTTTCAGTGGGTGAGTTGTGTATGAGCAGCAGAAAGGTCTCTGCTGGTACATGACACAGTGGAAGCAGTAAATGTAACTAGTTCCGTGTTTCTACTGCCCACAGGCAATAGAAGAAGAAATGTGCTTTGCCATAGTGCTGGAGGCAGCTGATTTGTGATGGCTGTGGCTTCTGCAAAAGGTTGTTCATAGCTTTCTAACTGGTTCCCAAGAAAGCTCCACCTTCTGCCCCTGTGGGCCCCACTCCTGTGGTAAGGGTTTTCTTGTCTTCCTGGTGGGCAGCTCTGGAGTGGTAACGTGGAGGCTTGTGAAAAATATTGATGCCACAAGTCCTGGTCACTGAGTACCTTCAGGTACAGGCCATGAATTTCAACCGGATTTTTGTGTAAATCAAATGAAGTGAGCAGAACAGAGTACCAGTGTGGTGTTTAAGTGATGAGCTACAATGGTGTTCTGTGCAAATCCTCTCCTATGCTAATTTCAGTAAATGCATCTTCCTTGGACAGCTCTTTATGCAGAGTGTTCATCACAGCTCTAAAAAAGTCATGCATATACCAACTCTCATGTGAGGTTAGAAATGAGCAGTACAGAAACATAAAAATACTGAAGTTAATGAAAAATAAATGTACAGTGTTGTAATTACTTGAATGAAAACTACATGGCTCTGGATCTCTCCATTAAAGGACAGCTATGATTATTGCATATATAGTTTAAATGGAATTTGAATGAAAACTTTTTTCACAAAGCCATTACTGATTAGTAATTGTTATGGTAAGATGTTAGATATAACAGGATGGTTTTATACTGCAGTTTAAAACCCTTCTGTCCCTAATATATGTGGGCTAAACTTCTCCATTATCAAATTGCCCCTTAAATATCTTAATGATAATGCTGAATGCATTATTTACTTATTGAGAAAGATGTACAAAGCCCCTTATTCTTTTTTCTCTTAGCTATGATATTTTTCAATCCAGAAGCTTTCTAAAATGCTATGTAGGTCATTAACATGGCTTTAATAACTATCTGACTGTCCACCAAAGCAGACTGTCATAGCTTTTTAACAGCATACAGCTATTCTACAGCGTTCAAATACTTAGAGTAGAACTGCTGCATCTGATTTAAACTTTAAAAGTATTTTACATAAGCACATACAAAAATGTAAAGTCAAAATCAACAAACTATTTCTAAACAAGCGAAGCTTTTTTGTCTATTCTGACATATTTAAGTATGGTATAATAAGAAAAGTCCACACTATTACAGGCAGTTACTATAAAGCAAATTACATGAAGAAATTTTTATTTTTTAAATAATGTCCACTTAACCTCTATATTACTGATTTCTGTGCAGGTTTGCACTAGGTAGTAGAAGTCTGAAATGCTAATGTCCCTCTAGGATTATGTAAAAACAACTTCAGCACTTATATATATATGTAGTTCACGCAATAACTCAAGTTACATGTTAGACTTGGCTGATTGAACAATGATAGGTAATATGTATATCTATGTATGTATAATTAATGTTTAAAAATTTGGGAATTTTCAGATTCAGTGAAGCTCAAATTATGGTTACAAAGCAGTATCACATAGTTTCAAATGGGTGGTTTGGAAGGTAAGGGTGAGTGTAAGGCTACATGTACGCAGAGGGAGACAGAGGGGTCCCAGCCTCGCAGCTGCTCACTTGCTCTCTTCCTCACAGCACAGCAAAACAGATCAAGGGCTTCCAGTCACTAAAGGTAATTTTGCACTAAATTAAAATGAGGCTACTCTCTAAAATGGCACAAACTTAACTGTCCTGGGTTTGAAGGGGGGGGGGGGCGCCTTGAAAAAATTGGAAAACAATTTAAGAAATACCATTGTGCTACTTTTCTGGTCCAGCAGCTTCCAGTGTATCTCTTTCCTTCAGGGTTGTACCTTTGCTACGGGCTCAGCCCTGCCTCAAGTGAGCATCAGCCTGAAATCTAGCAACGTGCTGCTTGCTCAGCCCTCTCCCCGTCTGCCTCTCCCTGCACTCCTGCTGGGGAGCTGATGGTTTCTGAGCTGGCAGCTTCTCTCTAAGGACAAATTTCCTACAAACTTGGGGGATCCCACCTTTGTGCCTAGCAGTTACGGTGAGCTAGATGTGTCTGGAAAGCAAGCACTTTTTTCCTCAGTCTTAAGATTTTCACTGAATCAAGTCTCTGATCTGACGTACTGCTTGGCCAGATGAGTGCTGATACTGCCAGAAGGGATGCAACAGCTGGGAAGGAAGTGAAGCAGTGCAGATAGATTGACTGGCCTAAGGGCAACATGAAAACACACCTAAATAGTGAACAAAGAGTGAAATTAGCCTGTGCTGTCATACTCATGCTTATCTGTTGAAAGGTCATTTACATATAAAAATAGTTACTTGCATGTGCATGTGTTATTTATACTGTAAAAGACCACTCAGGGTGTGTACATGTGTATTGGGCTTAGGCAAAACCATTTCTGTCATCAAAAAATGAATTTCAATACATATGTCCCCCAAAGGCATCATTACAATTTTATTTTTACGAAGAACAGCAGGATTTAGGACAACAGGTTTAGATTATTTCCTTTACGACAGATGTAAACACAGCACCTGCAAATGCTACCGAGGTCTGCACTGAGGGTACTGCTGTTGCAAGCTCTACAATCTAAATTCAGGTATGAAGATTTTTGGTTTTTCTACTGGCAGGTGTTTTTTTTCTCTGTATGTACACATACATGCAAGCGTGTTTTACATTTTTAATTTGCTTTATTTGATAATTTTATTCTTTCCTAAAAGTGGAACTGTAGAATATACTACACCTGGGAAGTACAGCAGAGTGTGATGGAAGGTATGTCATATTATGTCCTTGTGACTGTAGGTTTTATCTTTTACTCAGAATACTGGTAGTCTGTATTAATGAAGACTGATATAGCCAAATGCACTGCATATCAGTGCACATATCAAGATATTCTGATTGACACTTTACACAAGACTATTTTCATGCACTGAAACACACAACTCCTGTATGAGGAAGTTAAAAGGGAAACTAACAAAACCAAACCTTAACTAGCCTTGTAAAGATAGAGTCCTTTTTTAAGTATTCACCCTCAGAAGCAAGATCTTACCATTTATTTCCCACTTATAATTTCCACCAACCATCTTTTAAGATGCTATTTGCTTCCCTAAATGTGCAGCTGCACAGTCATTCTGCAAAATCTCTGGGATATCAACTATGAATTATGGCCAGACGATGAGCAGAAGTATACCAAATTCTCCATGGTATTCATTAATGATTGCCTGTGACAAACCACTGTCAGCTTTAATAGTTTTCCTGGGGTAATTCCTGCATCCTCTGTGGGAGACTTTTAAGATTGTTAAAGAAGATTCCTAAGTAGCACCAATAGTTAAGTAACTTTTGTCAAGTGTAATGCAAAACATGGCAAAAAAATCTTTAATTTCATTTTATTTCTTCCTAAAGGAAGTAATCTTCTTAGAACAGATGGTCTAATCAAATACCTATACAGCCTAGACTGAGTAATGTGTATATTGATGAGAGCATTACCAAAATATAAGTTGATGTTTTACTCATCATCCCAGTGAGAGAATCACTGAGTGCCATTCAATAAACAGTTAATTTCCCAAAGCTGAACAACCTTTTACTTTGTTATTATTGAAATTAGACAGCTTTGCTAAGCCAAGGCAGGTTGTCTTCCCCAACTCTGATAGTCCTTTATTTTGCATGCTGTCACACCAGTTTCAATAAGCCACCCATGTAATAGGATGTAGTTTACTAGCTATGAATAAGGGTAGCAAAATAGTGTCACATAAAGCTGAAAAAAACCTTTCAATCCATGTTAATGTAATGTTTTGCATATTAGTTTTTAGCTCTAAATCTCCAAATTACTTACAAGCAGGTGTGTTCAGCTGCCCACAAAGTTACAGCTGGGGGAGATCAGACAGAAGTGAAGTAATTAGTGTTCAGACAAGTCGTGGCTAAGCCAGACTCTTTTCCTTTGCTCCACAGGCCTTTTTTTCAAAGAGAATTTTTTTTGTCTTTGTATTAATTCTATGGCTAATGCCACAGAGAAAAGAGCCAGACAACGAATAAAAGGGACCAAAGAGACAGAAGAAATTCTTTTCTTGTTGGGGATGTCTCAGCTGTGCTTTTGGGACTGTCTGCATCTGTAGGCACTGTTCAATAACGTTCCAGAGTGTTATTGATTCTGTGCTCATGAATCTCATGCAAAATTGTATTTCTACAATAATGTAATTTTATTTCTGATTCTTAATGTCAGTATTATTTTTGACAATTTTGGATCTGCTCCTATATTAGCAATATGTCTACTGCTGCTTTTAATAAGTTTTAGAGCCAATGGATTAACACTGAATATCAAACACCACAATTACAATTGCTGATGTTATGCAGGAACACTGCTCTAAATATATATATATAAAAGTCTATCTTATTATCACTACAGAATCTGCACTCATTTCTGTTGTATTTGTTAATTTTTGTTACAGAATTCCCAGGCTCAGAGGAGTCTTGTGTGTATGTGAACCACTTAAAGGAAGAATGAAAAGGAACATAAACAATAATGACAATTGTAAGTGAAATCCAATTTCACCTCATTTCTTTTAAAAGGTGGGATACATTGTTTTCCCTTCATTTGTGTTTGTCAGGATGATAAAATAAATATTTTTAATGAATCACAGCGTATACCTACATAACGGGGAATTGTTATAGAAACAAATTTAAATGCTGAATTTCATTATACAGTGAAGAGATGTCTTATTAGTATTCACAATGAATTGTATGATGTCTCTCCACATTCAAATTATAGCACATAGTGCTTTGGAAGAGAATGAAGACACTCATCAAATCCACATTAGGATACTGCTCCAATATAAGTAATTCAATGAAATAAAACACCATACAGTATCTTTTGAGGAAGGGTTGCAAACTTTGTGATAAACTGGTAATTTGTTCAGTTCTGTGCTGGAGATTGTCATGTAATTTCCTTTATTACATATGTCCATAATAAAAAAATAACTGTACACCTCTGAAAAATATACAGTCACTTTCTAAAATAGTTAATACTAAGACTGTTATCTGTGAATTACACTTCAAGCATGGTGCGTGGTTGCACTGTCTCCTAACAACCTGTCATTTTTAAAATTTATTTCATCATAGCATATTGAAATATGGAGAAGCCCAACTGGCTGGATAGCAGGGCTGCTAAAAGGGAAAGGAAAGCAGCTGCTCCTGTCCCATGCAGAGAGCAGGGAAGTAATATCTGCATGATCCCTGCTGCTGCCTCAGATAGGAGACTCAGAGCAACAGGAATTGGGGCTGAAACCAGTCCCCAACAATATTTCATGGCCTCAGGTACTGTCCCAAATGACACAGAGAACCTCCCAAGTCTGAATGAGAATATTCTACCTGAAATAAAGCAAGAACATCTTGAAGTGCAACAAAGGCTTATGATAGGGTATGTAATACTTTCAATTAACTCATCAGATGTGTAGCATGCAAGCAACTCCCTTGAACTGAGGCAAACTTGCTTCCTGAGTTGATTGTAAAGTAATTCAAATCTGGAGATAAAGACGCTTCTTTCCCTACAGAGCTGTGGCAAGACTGCTGCAAGGTGAGGTTTCTCTCTGAACCTCTGCATGCCTCCACTACAACCAGGAGTTGTCATCAGCACATTAATTGGGCTAACTCAGGCAACCTCGTTAGTAAGACCAGGGCAGCCTGGGCCATGTGGTGGTGCTTGGCATTTCAATGCTGTTTGCCTGTGTGGAGGTTGTGCTGCCAATTCTTTTTCCATGTTATTAACCCCCTACAGAGATTGAATCTGGGCATGTATGCCAGGATGAGACAACTGTAACTCATGAACATTGTAGAATGAATAAAGCATTTGACTTTTGGTAAGCATTAGGTGGAGAAGTTTCTCACAAGAAGAGACTGAATGTAATTTTTCTATAGTGGTAAAAATAGACTTTGTACAATTGCCTGCTGGGATGCCTGAAGGTAAAGTTTAAGGACAGAGATTTCTTTTATCCTAATACACTTCAATCTATTACAGAGTAAGATGATAAGAGAAGTTCTATGCTGCTTTCCACTGTATCACCCCGGGAAGAAATAAATTACGGCATATTATGTTCCCTATCAGTTCTATCCATCACATGTCTTACAGAAGATGTGAAGAAGAGAAACACCTTGGATAGAGTAATGCAATTAACTGCTGCCATTTGAAACGTGAAAAATTACATTTTTTTTTTTATCCCACTCCATCCAGCTGTTCAACTATTTTTGAGCAAAAATGCTGTTTTAGGACTTGCTGGTTGACCGTAGGACTACTTTCCAACAGACTCTGCGTCTCACAGCAGGTATAAGAAAGGTCGAAACCTTGCAGCAGCTGCCAGTAGCCTGGCTGTGCAGCCCAGAGGTCAGGGATGCTCAGGGACAGGATTGTACCAGGATAGCCCAGTTCCATCTTCAGCAGCCTCTGTGAGGGGGGCATGACAGCTACATGACCTCCCTAACACTTGGATGTGCTTCTGATGTCTGATGGTAGCTGGGCAAGGCAGCACCTGAAGCCAGAAAGGGATGAAGTTGCATTGCCACAGTGACAGATGTTCCTACAGGTACTCTATAATTTAAACAATCTAGTGCTGTTCAGCATTTATCCTTAAATGCAATTTTAGGTTCCAGTTTGTACTAAAGGCGCTATATAAAGTGCACTTACTGGAATGAAAAATATCTGCTTATAAAATGAATCAGTTCTTGCAAGGGTGCAAAAATAAAAGACCTCAGAGAAGGTGAAGTATTCTTTCCTCTGGCACAAAATTTAAGGCTGTGCTATGCTACAAGCCAAAGCCATATGCCTTTTTCTTTCAAGGTATGCAACATTTACATTTTTTTATCTAAAAAAACCTTTGCATATACCATCTGAGTATTTTCAGGCCCTAATAAAGTGTTTTAAGGATAAGAAATGACATAGCTCTGCTTATAACAATGTCTTTAGAGAGCATACAAAATCATGTTGTTCCACATGGCTATGTGTGATATGTTAATGCAAAAATATAAACGAAAAAAACAACTTCAAAAGATATGCCCTTGGATTTTTTTAATTTTCATTTCTCCTAATTTTTCACTTGGCTTTTACTGAAAGTGCTGCAGTGAGATCAGTGAAAAACAACTCTTGATTTTAGCTTATAACTGAAGTGAACATAGGGTTGTAAATAATTTTAAATGGATTTGAGGTTATTTTTGTGAATTCTGTTACATAGCATTTGAATACATTAGTTAAATAATCCTTCATGGGCATGAAAACTCTGGAAATTCAGAATGTTGGCAAATAATCCAAATGTATATAAGAAGAAAGCAAGTCTGTTAAGGTATCTTTGATTTTAATAACTCATAGTGACATAGTAAGGTTATGGAAATGACGTATTAGTGTAATTTATTCAAGAAGCTGGAGAGGTACTTGTCTTTGTCATAGAAGCTATTAAAGAAAAAAATAGGCTGTTTATCTCTTGCCTTCTTGCAAACATTTGTGACTCTATATCTCAGCTTCTCTCTTTATATTCTGCAACACAGTACTGACTAGCTTTAAATTAAAAAATCCGTTCCTTCATCTGATATTATGAATAGTCAAGTTCCTCTCCAAAGCTTCATATTTCTTAGACTGCTTTTCTAGACTTAGTTTTGTAAACATTATTTTGCAGATGTAAGAGTTAGAAACTTAGAATCACGACAATATATATATAATATATTTATGTATTATATATAATAATATATATAATATATAATATATATTTTTTATATATAATATATTATTACAACTATATATAAATATATGTATATATTTATATAAAAGTTTGCAAATAGCTTTAACTCTGACTTAGCATTTTCTTTTAGGGTGCCGTACCCCCCAAACCTGGAGAAATGACCTGTATACAAATCGATGACAGGACTTGGCTGCTGCCAAAATTTTGGATATGATGCTCAAAAATAGAAACTTCTGACTTTTTTAAAATCTGCAAGCACATAAGAAAACCATTTTAAGCTATATGTTTTATATATGAAGAGATATTTAAATATTCTTTTAGAAAATAACCTTATGCCACAGAAAGTATTTTATTAGGACTTTATGGTTTATTTAAATTCTCTAAAGTTCCTTTCAATGAAGCAAATCCTATCCTGAGATTCAATTAATTTAATTCCTACACAAGATTTCTCTGAAACCAACAGATGTTCTTACTGAATAAAACCTGAATAGCAATTGAATAAAAGCTCCAGGAGGTATCCCAGTGCTTATGAAGTCCCAGATCATCCTGTCACTTCCCAGCAGCTTTTAACTCCGCATACATTGCGCTCCTCTGGAGCTGGCCTGCTTTGCCATCAGCTGCTCTCCCCCAGTGTCAGTGGAGGAAAATGAGGAGGAAGTTTTTTAGTGAGAAAAACTAAAAGACCCCACTCTGCTCCTGGAGCTTGCAGATGTGGCAGGGCTTAGGACAAGATCCCTGTAGCATCCAGGGGCTGCGGGGACTACGTGAAACTGGGGAACAGAGGCCACAGCCCCACCTGAAGGCAAATAAAAAGGCAGTAAACAAATATGTGACTCAAGTAAGTCTGAAGAGTAATTGTGTTTCTCAGAGTGTAAGGCAAGTGTGTTCCATACCAGTGCTTGCCTTCTCAGGTATCACCCTTGTTAATTAAAGAAATGCTTTATAATAGAATAGCTGTCATAGATGATACAATGCTATCACTTTGATATCTTAATTAAATTGCACCACAGGCTCTAAGTCCTTCAGGGCACCTTCATTTAAGACCTCAATGCTTGTCAGTCACCACCGTGAATGGGATCATGATTTTTTTCAATACCTACACCCACAAATGCATGGCTTTATTAGTTTGAGTCTAGGCTAGCAGGGCTAAGTCAGGCATGGGATGATGCAACTACAAGAGATAAGACTGAAAAGGCAGATTTTCATGTTCTGACTAGCTTTTATAAAATAATGGATCCCATCACCCTGCAGAAGACTTTAGCATAAGTTATGTAGTAATGGTGTTCAAATTCTGATCCTGTACTAGATAGCCCCCATTTGTCATTAAAAATCACAGATGTCAAAGAGTCTAAACCTGGTGTGTCTCATCCCACTATTCATTCTTATTCACAGCTGAGGAGCCTATTTTCAGCTTGGTCCAAGGGACACAACTGTGTTGAATACCATAGGTATGTGTAGAATGTTTATAGTTCAGTTACATGAACAAGATTTATGCTAAACAGAGAAAGAACAAAGCTTTCTGCTGGGCTGTTGAATGTCTTAATTATTGCTATTTGTTTACACGTTGCTATTGCAGTGGTATGTCACAGAGTGGTCCAAGCCCACAGCTTGCTGAAGGGCATTGCCCAAACAGGGATGAAGACAACCTCTGCCCGGAGGCATTCCCTATCTTGACAGCATTTTGATATATCTCATTGTCAGTTTTATTATTTTGTTGATGGCCAGCTGCTCTTTTGTCACCTTTACAATGACATGCTGTCAAGCATGCACTGGTCTTAGCAAAGCTCAGGCGTTCCATTGTTGT
This sequence comes from Corapipo altera, assembly GCF_003945725.1. Classification (NCBI taxonomy): domain Eukaryota; kingdom Metazoa; phylum Chordata; class Aves; order Passeriformes; family Pipridae; genus Corapipo; species Corapipo altera. The sequence goes on along the minus strand of NW_020885015.1, from coordinate 465,775 downwards.
TGTGCCTTGGAGAGGTGGATGCAGAACAGCCACATCCTACACTCCTGAGTAAATCCCCGTAGGAAAACTTCAGGAAGCAGCACAAAGAATTTTTTATATATATATATATGCATGTATATGTATTTGGTGCTGTTACTCTGGCATTTGTGATGGACAAATCCTTCATGTTTCCCTCTTAACTCCCACTAAAGGCTGTGGGAATCTTTGCAACTGATTTAAATTGAAGCAGGTTTGCTCCTAGATGTTCCCAATATGTGAACAGCAGCAAGAGTGTCTAATACAAAATTTTCTCAAAATAGCAGAAAAAATAATGACGGGACACACTGTGTCCAATGTAGGATACTGTGGGTAAAATTAATCTCTTAATGACGAATAATTGTAAAGGTTGAAAGAATGACATTATTGCAACAAAAACTGTGCCCCTCCAGTCATCTCAGATGAGGACTGATCTCCCACTGTGTTTTATTGTTTGGAGTTATTTTATTACTGGACTTCATGTAAAGTTAATTACTCCTTAATATATCTGCATTTAAAAAAAACCAAGCACCAATTATGAATTATGACATTTAAAATAATTCACCAAGTGAATTTAATTAAGTTACAAACAGAATGTTCTGCAAATAGAACTGCTGCTTTGAGAGGAGGCTGCAGCATGCTGCCTGCATGGCATTAGCCAAACAGGCAGTAATGATGCATGTGTGTGTTAGACTTTGGAAATGAAACTTTTTTGAACCAGTGAAATACCAAGAATAATAATTGTGAGTCTGATATGTAAGAAAATGTGCTGTTCATCCATAAAGGCAGCACCCCAGACTGCAGTCTCCTTAGTGGTTTCATGTTTTGTATTTTTAAAATACTTCTTTAAAGGGCAGCTGCATTATAAGCCAAGTCAATGGTGAGAAGGCTGCAGGGAGGATTTATTTTTGGTTTTGAATCTGTAGTAAACCAGCTGAGTAAGAAGGGCTGGGGAAGGCTTATTAATTTTTGCTATGATTCAAGATGAGCAAGTTCTGGTAAGAACAATACAATTCCACTCTTTCAGTATAGTTGCTTTTTCAGTTTTAGAGAAAACTCGTGGTTTTTTCCACTCCTCCATGACATGGAAGAAGTTACATACAGAGGACACTCTGTGCTACATTTGTAAACTTCTCCAGAGTTTTAGGGAAGATCATCTCCAGCTTCCTCGATGGTATCAACAGCGTCTGAAAAAAATCTCTGGAAAAATACACATTTACTCTTTTGTGCTGTGAAAATCCAGTTAAAATTGGTCTACATTACTTACATTCTCATTTTTAATGAAATATGGGAAATCTGTGTAAGTCAGGATAAACTGGGAGTAACTTTTGTGACTTCGTTAAAGCTGCAGTAGACAAAAAAAATTAGGAAATTACATCTTTGAACATGTATTAGGTTCTCCTGCAATGTCTTTAATCAAAATCAATTTTCTCTGAAAAATACATTAAGACTTCAGAAGCTGAATATTTTGATACTCAAATATGTGAACAGAATTACGTTTTGGATCCCTGACCAATCGCAACTGATGCTGGCATCATTACTGGGATTTTTACTTTTCAAAATGCCACAGCGTGGTTGACTGCAGCAGAAGTGGGAAGTTTCGGGGACAGAGCAGCTTTTCACAGGCAGCATTTATGGACACATTGCTGTTACGAACCTTATTCTTTTGGAGAATAGAATGTGAATTCTTTATCCACAGCTGAGAGCCTTTACTTCCCAAAGTAGTGGCCCTGAAGTCACCGCAACTGTATCTGAGAGCCAACTGTGTGAACTGCATGTGATGCTGTATAAACGGGATCAGCGACCGGAGTGGTGTGGGAGTGCCTACTTACAGGAATGGCACTGCAGTCCTTACTCCTGCATTTCTACAGGTAGGCTTTGGAGTGGGTCCTTGGCTAAGAAGGTAGTCTGAAAAGAAAGCCATTGGGGGGGACAGGAGGGGTGGAAGAGTACAACTAAATTTTGAAACAAGTTAGTGACAACTGTCGAGAACACCAGATAAAACTGAAACAGAGAGGTGATAATGGTATGAAACAGGAAAGGAGGAGTGTGAAGAATGGAGGTCATCCAGAAAAAAAAAGGCAAAAAGCAACTGAAGTTTAAAATAGATAATTTTTTTTTGTTACTGTTTTCCTTCTCCTTAGTCCTCAATTATTTCACGTCATTTCCTGAATACATGTCATGGTTTAATCCCAGACAGCCACCAGGCCCCACACAGCCACTTGCTCCCCCACCACTAGGATCAGAGAGAGAATTAGAAGGGTAAAAGCCAGAAAACTTGTGCGATGGGATAAAGACAGTTTAATAGGGAAAGCAAAAGCTGCACACACAAGCAAAACAAAACAAGGAATTAAATCACTGCTTCCCCTGGCCAGGCAGGTGTTCAGCCATCTCCAGGAGAGCAGGGCCCTATCATGCAGAATAGTTACTTGGGAAGACAAACACCACTTCTCCAAACGTTCCCCCCTTCTTCCCTCGACTTTATATACTAAGCATGATGTCATATGGTATGACATATTGGTCAGTTGGGGTCAGTCGTCCTGGTTGTGTCTGCTCCCGACTTCCCAAGCACCCCCAACTTCCTTGCTAGCGTGGCAGTACAGAAAGCAGAAAAGGCCTTGGTTCTGTGTAAGCACTTCTCAGCAACAACTAAAACATCTTTATTATCATCACTGTTTTCAGCACAAATACAAAACATAGCCCCATACTAGCCACTGTGAAGAAAACTAACTCTACCCCGGCCAAAACCAGCACAATATATAAGCCAGGAAGTCACAGCCAGGTCTTTCTTCCCTAAATGATAAAACGATACTTGGAGTCCTGCTGGTTCCTCTTAAAACTGATGGAAAAGGTGTGCTGTTAATGCAGGCCTAATTATTTGCTATGAGTACACAGAAGGTCCAATTTACCAAGCATTACGAGTGAACTATCCAGAGGCAGTTTATTGAACCATGCCCAACTACGCCAGTGAGACTCTATCCTGTGTTGGTAACATTAGCAGTGAAAGTGTAGGGTAATAGGATCACATATTACTTGGAGTTTCCAGACGTCTTGGCTTCTCATTCCTAACTTGTTCTTTCTTTTTTTTTTTTTTAATCTGCGCTAACATAGTCCAAATTGCATAACTAGGTTCATGCACATAAAATCACACCTTCATTTTGCTGTGTATGAGGTAAGAATTGAGTGCCCAGTCTGCAGGCAGCAGCCTATCTACAATGAGGAATTTTGCACACAAGAAGAAAAGCAAAATTAAAAAAAAGGTCACTGTCTTAAAATGGGTAAAGAAAATGGGATGTAAAAGTGCTAGATTACAAAAAAAATTACTTACCATTAAGTCATTTTCCCTAGTGCCTAATTTTCTTTCACTCCTCCATCTTAGTAGACATTATGCTAAATGACAAAACAAATGGTAAAGACCAGGACAAGAACTTCTCATGCAAAACAGCCAGAAGTACAAATTTGTAAGTCCTATTTTCCTTCCTTTTTGCCCAAAAGTCTAAAGATGCTCTTATAAAGAGTATATGTTTGTTACCAGAAGTGGGCTCTTAATGGAACTTGACCATAATTTATTTTTATGGCTTGTAACGTTACGTAATTTTACTTAACATGCCATTTTAAAACCTAAATGCATGAGAGAAGGAAAAGTCTGAGACATAGCAAATGCACTATGGAAGATTTATACATTTCCACTGAAAAATGAACTGATGATCTGGTTCACTGAAACTACATTTCTCCAGTATTAGGCAAGTGTAGCAGGTAAGCCTCCTTCAGAGTTTGACCAATAAGTCTACCTGATGCCTCTAAAATATTTTTTTCAGATGAGGGAAAGATCCCTTAGTTTAATATCGATGTCCTTACTGGATGGACTAGTGCGAGGATATGCACTAAGCACTGCATTAAGAGTGGTATCACTGCACAGCATTTTGCTTGCTGGATGCAAAGCAAGTCAAAACTAACTTGTTAATTATCTGTTTGGTACTACTGTGTCATATCCATCACCACCACATCTAGTACCCTCTACTTGACAGTTTATCTCAGTAAAACTACTAAAAAGGGTCCTCATATGCTCTAAATCATTTCTGACTAGAGTTGCTACTGGCTCCACCAGGAAAAGTCATAGGAAACAGAGCTCCTGTTTGCAACGCTACCATCTTTAATGCTTGCTAAGATCTTTTATCAGGCTCTAGTGACTATATTTAAGTTTAAAAGAAATATTTTTTCTGCTTTATTAGCCTCTCAACTGAAGTAAAGTGAATTACATGAATGAACAAAGAAAAACCTAACATCTGTTGCAAAGTTATACCTTATTCCTATTATTATCTAAGCATTGCATTGCAAGTCACATTTTAAAACATATGCAGAGCATGTATGATTCCTGATCTATTTATTTTACTCTTTTGTCTTCTTTTCAGTACCTTGTACTTTTATTGTTGTTTATGATCATGCGTTTGGACAGAAAAGATGAAGAACGGGTCAGGAAATATGGATTGTGAGTCTACCTGTTTACTGGTTAATTAACATATTTCAAGAGGGCTACAAGAGACAGGAAAATCTAATGGTTCAAATTTGCCTCTACCGTTCACCAGGTCTCCTAATTTAACTTGAATTTATTCTTGGATTCCTTTAAAGCTAATGTTCCTAAAAATACCTGTAAGACCTAGATACTAATTGGAAGATTGTGGTTTTTTTACACAGAAAGCTTCATATTCCCACTTCTGCCTCAAACCGGACAATTTCTAAGAGAAACATCAAGAAATTCATTCCATTTGCCTGCGAAGCCTGGGTCACTCTTGTGAAATGATGAGGTTCAAGGCCTGGAAACTTAGATTTTTGCAAATTGCATGACAGGTACAGCCAGGATTCAGGTGGGCTCTTTCGTAAATCATTTGTCTCATCTACACAAATCTGCCAACTGGCATTTTTCTGATAGATTTTTAATTTCTTTTCCCTCATTTTAACTATGAGAGGTACATCAGTGCCTAATGCTATGTTACTATCTCTAAACTCAGGCACTTTAAAATAAATGCCTGTTTTATAAATCTTCTACTTTCTGGCTTGGTATTAATGCAGATGTATGTCGTGGCTTCTTGATGTGGCAGGTGTAGGTATCCTCACTTCTCAGTGGCCCTGGCCTCAGTATGTTTGCAAACATTTAAGCCTAAAAGATGTTTTTCCCCCAGAAACCACAAGGTAAATGTAACAAGTAATCAATCTCCTGAACAGCAATCAGAAACCTCCTAACAAACATCCTACACAAACACCATAATTAATCTAAGCTATGACCTGAATTGCAATGGATATAATCGGCTTTAAATGGTGTGCATATTGTACTCATTTTTTTGGCTGTCACAGTTAGTCTGTTATATGCAATACAAACATATTGGTTTGTTTTGAAGAATACTAATTTCAGGAGGGAAATGTGGCACAAATGTTGTATGCAGATCAGGTTTCCTGTTCTTACACGTTCAGACTAAAGCAAAACACAATGTCAATGTCAAAGCAGAACAAAAAGGATATATATACTCAGAAACTAAAAAAACCCAAGCCACCAAACCTAACACAAACGACACAGCAAACCCAGCCCTCTAACCACAAAGCCTCAGAAAGCAATTGCGGTCTGTGAACATTAAGTGGCGGAGAAAGAGATGTGCTTGGGCACAAGTTCAAATTAGGCAGTGTAAGCTCTTCTTCATTAATTAGGAGGACATGTCAGTTGAAAACTGCAGGCTGATCTTCAGTCAGTGTAAGTCAGCCTAGTGCCATTTCACTCATTTAGTGCAGCTGAAGATAGTAATGCAATTTTTTTGAGACAATATACTTTTTTGCCTGAATTAGTAAGGAACATTTGAAAATTTTACAAAGGAGTGAATTTCTTGTTCACTTGGCATCCATGTTCAGCAATAAAAGCAGGCAGGTTTCACTCCCCAGCAGGCAGGCTGGGAGGCTACTGTGCACAGTAATGTTTACAGAGCAGCATTGTAGAAGTGTTTTTAAATAGGAGCAGAAGTGTTTTCCCTAAGGATTAAAATAATGCACCTTCTAACAGACACATTTCTAACAATCTTTTCTTTTACACAGATTTTCTTTTTGCAAATCTACCTACTAAAATTAATGTTGGAAATGCCTAAAGGAATGTGACCAAACAAAAGCTCCTCGTTGGGCAAAGACAGATGACTCTTACTCATTGTCACTATTAAATATATATGGATGGGATTTATTAATACTGTTTATTTATTTAGCTTGGTTGTCATTTCAAAAGGATGGGGGAAAAAAGAAAAAAGAATTCCTTGTGCTTTTTCTGGTGGTAGCTCAAACTAGTTGAGATTGGGCAGATTCTCCCTAGGGACTGTCAAGAAATGATCATCAGGACATTTTTCTCAAATGACACTGAAATTGTCTTGTGAGTCATTAGATCTGTCACTTAAATTTAAGTCTGCATTATGCACATTATACCAGGTACATGAAAAGGTAGGGCTGGCCAAAGGATGGAAAAGTCTGACAGGTAACTGTTGAACAGTTACACACTGAGAAGAAAATCGTTAATAATAACCTCACTTCCTCACAAAGAAGGAGCATGAGGAGCAATGGAAAAATAAGTGAAGAAAACCACAGAAAATGAATGGGGCTAGAGGGAATACAAGAACAGCAACACACTAATGATGGTTCAAGAAACACCTTAGCACAACTACTAAAATGTAAAATACGTTTTATTGAAGATTTTTCCTCTTCAATAATTATTTTCTGTGCTTCTCTGTGTTGTCAGCACTGAGAGCCTGGTTTTCACTTCCTCTGCCATGGTTCAACACACACCTATGTTTTCTTTCTCCATACAGTATGAAAGTAAAAGACTTATTTTCCTAATTTCTCAGTCGTTGAAAGAGCACCTGTTGCCATTTCCACAGTGGCCTACACTTTTTTTGCCCTTCAACACAGAAGCAATCAACAACTCCCAAAGCCAATTTTTTTTGCCCTCCATTCCACACCAGATGTAATTTGTAGAAAGCAAGCCTCCTCCTTTCCTCTGTCTTTCCTGTCTCACAGAGCTTGGCCACTTCCTTTGGATTTCTCTGTGGTCACTCTTATCTGTTAGGACCAGCAAGAGCTCCTTCTGCCTCCTGACTCCCACGGGCATGGTTCACATCCAGGTCCTGCTGCCCCGGGGAGCGCGGCAGCCGCACTGTCCTCAGACAGCCTCTGGGATCTTCTCCTCCACGCTCCGAGGCATAAGGCAGGCAGATGGGCTCTCAGATGGTGACAGGGACAGCGAGGCACAGGATGTGCAGAAGCATCCCTTGTAGAGAGTGAATGGGAACAGACTGTGAAAGGGGGGTCAGGCATTTTCCAGCCATGCTTTGCAGAGGACAGAAATTGAAACTCGTGAGTTTGAGGTTTCAAAGTCTGGGCTCTGAGCTGGACATCAAACAGAAAATTTTAAAATTTCACTCAAAAGAAAATTTCCACCAACAATAATTTCTGTATCTAGCATATATAAGTTTTTAAAAATGTTGACATAAAACACTTTATTTTGGGTTTTTGGGGAAGGAAAGAAAAAACAAGAAAAAAGTGGGATGCAGAGAAGCGAGAAATGGCAGCACCAGACATACTGTGACTATTATTTGGGAGATTTTCACAGTTGTGACAAAATAAACCTGACTTTTTATTTCAACAGCTAACATCATATTTTAAAAACCAAATAAAGCAAGCCAGATCTACAGACTATCTCTAACCAGTTCAGTTGCTATGGTATAAATGAATAGATTAAGTATGTTAAGGGTATCCCTGCTGAAATGTAAAATGCAAGTGCTGAGAAGCTAGCCAAACCATATGAAAGCATACCAGCTGGGCTGGGACAGGAAAGGAAGAAGGTCAGGAACTCTGGAGAGAAAGAGGATCAATATCAAACTCTTGAGAGGAATGAATACGAGTCCTACAGAGAAAAAGAAAACTACCTTAGGTGAATTGTCAGAAGCAGCTGCTTGTTCTAAAAATAATAGTGCTTGCTCTTTTGCTCAAGTTTCTTTTTCTTCTCTTTTTTTTTTTCCTTCTCATTTCCTTTTCTTCTCTGCTTTCCCTTGATTGATAACAGAAAAAATTGGTGCCTCTATATGCTATTGCAAAACTGCTGAAATCTGGCAAGAGCAAAAAGGCTAGAAAAAGAAAAGATTAAAAATGTTAAAGTACATTCAGCAGCCAGGAAGCTGACCCAAAACTTCAGGTAACAAGTTCATGCAGATGTCAACTTAAAGTTCAGATGGATCAGCATTTCAAGTGAATTTCTGCAGGGTTTTTAGAGAGAAGGGTAAGAAAGAAAGTAATAAAACTGTAAGAAAGCTTTCAAGCTTACTTTGGGCATACAGTCCTCTCTGCAGTTCAGCTTAATGGAAGAGATATTCAAATAGTTGATTTTTTCCTTCTGCAAATTTCTCAATTAGAAATGGTTTATTAATTAATGGAAATTAGGGATAAATCCCACTAACTAATCATAGACCTTCCCCTCTGAAAAATGGCTTGCTTTCCCTAGACTTAGCATCAAGGAGAGCTCCAGTACCAGTCCTGGGCTAGGGGCAAGGTGCAGAAGGAAAGAGGGGAAGCACAATGCTCACCCCATCTCATTCCCTACTTTCACATCTCTCTCTCTTTTCTGAAGCTCAGATTTTGTCTAAATGCTTTGATACTCTTACCATAGTGGGGCCTGAAAAATACTAATGTCGATAGAGAAAATATAAGCAAACCTGTACAAATTCTGCTAAAGCTACTGATATTAGTCTGGATTTAACTTGTGCAAATCAGAGCACTCTATGGACCTGAACAGCTGAAGAATAGAAATTACTCTACAAAAGGCAGCATCATGTAAACCTAAGATCTATAAAGTCTCTTCATTCAAATCTTTAAAGAGTCTCTGTATTTTCAACTTAGTTACAGCTATGAAGTGTAATGAGATATGATGCATGCTAAAGACCTCGGCTATCAATTAGTAATAGGCAGGAATGAAAGATGAATATCTAATGTTTGACTGATACGGTCTCCAGTGAGAATGGCTGGGTATTTTAAGTGCATGCCTGCGTTACTGGGGAAGACACAGTGAGTGGCTTGATGCCCACAGCAGTTGGCACCAAACAGTTGGCAGCTTCTTCATCTCTGTCTCAGGAGAGCACCCGGTGTACACCAGGGTTTGGTTTCATGTTTAAATCTCACACAGAACCTGCCATGGAGAATGACACTGATGGTTGTGGAAAAGACATACAGCAAAGGCACCATGTCAGACGTGGTAAGAAAGAAATGTTTTCTATGCAGTCACTATGAAGTGACTGCTCAGAAATAGGTTAAAACTCCTGTGGCACCGTCACCCGTGGATTCGATGGGGCCTGGGGGGCTGTGCAAACACTTGCACAGGCAGGAAGAGCCTGTCCCCAGCACAGGAGGACAATGAGTGTGGCCACTCTCCATCCCCACTTTCTTAAGCACCTCTGCTCAGAGATAAAGTTATATCTAAGGGGACTTAATGCTCTGAAGATGTGAATGCAAGTGCATATCATAGACCTGTTGATATTCTAAACCCTCAGGTATCTAGACATCCTTTTAAATGAATAGCTCACATAATGTTTAGACACCTGAGATGGAGACCAATGGAGCTTTTCTACTAGAGAAGTTGTTTTTAAGGTACACTTCATTACAAAAAGCCAAAAGCCAGCAAGATTATGTTCCTTATAAGGGTAACAGCAGCTAATGCATACAGCACAAATATATCTATTATTTACTAGCCACCTAAAGTCCTACCAGTGCCGGCGGCAAAGCAGACTGAATCTTATCAGCAAAACTGCTTTGACACCAAGCTGCTTTTCTCACAGATAGTTTTCCTGGATTCTCCAGGCTCTGCAATGAGAACTGGAGGAAAAAGCAGGATGGCATACAAGCTCTCTGCAAACAAGCCTACGGAAGCAGCCTGTGCTAATCATCAGAGCTGCTGGCACACTCTTAACCTTCTTACCATCAGCTGTGAAATTATTCTTTTTTTTCAGATCTGATATAAAAGAATCACAGTTTTATTTTTTCCTCAAAAAGTTCAAGCAACAGTGATATGACCTTTAGGGGAATGCTACAGAAAATGAGAGAGATAATGGGTCCTTTGAAACAATGAATCAATGGGGTGAATGTATTTTCTTACATAATCCATCACCCTGATAAAATTTGCACTTGCTCTGTTAGGGAATAAATTGGCTATCACTCTGTGGTGGGAGAGTGGCACTCATGCTCACTGCAGTCTTTAACGAGGACACACAGCTGGGGATATTTTGAGCTCAGCGATTTACATAAGCCAAGAGTCCTGTGCACGCAGGACTCTGGAGCAATGGAAAAAGCAGGGAAGCAAAAGAAGGAATTGACTAACTTTCATGTGTCCCCATGACTTCAGTGTTGAAAAGAAATGAATGGAAGATAGTGGCTGTGTGTGTCACCAGCCAGAGGGATGGCACGGGGGGCTTGCTGGGGCACTGCCACTTGGCTTTTCTGCCTGCTGGTCAAGGAAAATACACTGATTGTTGTGAAGAAGAAAACTTGCACTTGTTCTTCTCTGACAGTCTAACACACCTTTTGAGAGATGTTTTGGAAATTGTTTATCACAGTTGAGGGCTTTTAAGTAGCGTTTGTGTAATTTAGTGGCAGCTAACAGAAACACCAAAGGTAACTAGAACAGCATTAATGTAGATTGTCTTGGACTGTAGATAATAGTCATACAGTTACAGTAACACCTTAATAAAATACCTAAATATTACAGGTATAGAGAGCATCAACCAATTTCAAGATAAAAAGATGCATCTGCATATCAAGCCTTCTGGTACAATCCCATAGCTGTCATCTTCCTGCAAAGCCAAAGTCCTTTGGGAATCAGAAATACTTCATGCTTTTAAAATCTTTATGAATCCACTATGAAAAGAAATCATAGCACAGCAGTATATGCCTAGGAAAAAATCTCCAAGCTACTATTCTTTTTAAATGCTGACAAAATTAATAATTCAGGATAATAAAATTCAAAATCATTGCACTTTTTTGTCCTTATAGTGACATTATTAAACAAAAAAGTAAACCAACACTCAAATTTATTTTTGTTTAGTTATTTGAGTGAGTTTTAGCCAATTACTGTGAAAGATAAAACCACCATATTACTACCAGCATAAAATGAAAATAATAGAGAAATTTTTTTTTCTGCTTTCTCACCCTTTCATCATCTATACACAGGACAGTACTTTGGATATAGTTCATCTCACTGCTGCCACTGCTGGTTTGCCCACCAGTTAGTCAGGCTGCTTCTCTTGTGTAGGGTGTCAAACAAACACAAAAGAAATGAACACAGAGAAAAAAATGCTTTACAGTTGCAGTCATGGAAATTGCTGAGAGGATTATGCAGGTATCACATCTGAAACCGTTTTTGCCTTTTTAAAAAGATAATGTTTCAATTTGATACTGTCACTTCAAAACAAACAAAGCAAACTAACATTTTCTTGAAGAAAATAGTAATTTCTTAAAAGACTAGTCTTAAAGATGTTGCCTTTTCGGAACTGGAATAATTCATAGCAGAGACAACATGCTGAAAGGTACATAGTTTGTTAGCAGCAAACAGTAGTAAATACAATCCTGTTCTCTCTGTTCTGCCATTTATAGTGAGGCTGACTGGGCTGCTAGCTCTTCTGTCCAGGAATCATTAGCAATTCATCAAAAGAGCAAATGTCATTATACACGGGAAGCCCAGGGAATTATTTTGCATTTGATTTCCAGCTCTGATAGCATTGTTATTGATTAAAATATCCTCCTGCATAACATGAGCTAGACACAAAAGATCATTGTATTTTTGAACTTCCAATCCCAGTAATCCTGAGTTGCCCAAATACTTACGGGTTTAATAAAACTGAATACACAAACCTCTTAGGTCAGACTTCTAGCCTGTTAACTAATGACCTTCATGGGAAGCTGCCAGACTAAGGCACAATTTCTGAAATACCTAAGAACACAATCCTAAAATCATTGTATCAGTATACTGTATACCAACAAAGCCAGGAATCCTTTACTGAAAAATTCTGTTTTAGGTAGAAATTATGAAAATGAGGAAGGAAATATTTCCTTGTGTTGCCTGTCTCGAGTAAATAACAGGACAGTGAGGTCAGCACAGTGAGGTCATGTGCAATCACAGCTCAGCCTCCCTGAGGGAGTGATACAGGGCCTTCCTGTGAGCACAAGCCTCTACCACTTCCATTAGAAACTTTCATTTTATGAGAAAAATGGGAAAAGACCAAGCAGGTAGAGAAGAAACATGATAATTTTGTCTTCAAGTGAAAAGGCTTTTAACTGTATTTCTTGAAAATGCGCCTTTATGCTTTACATAAAGCACAAAACTATCTTGGCTGCAGTGCTGTGTGTACAACTGGGAGTTAGGCAGGTGTTGGTACTCCTGAGGTGTAAGAAAGGTGTTCCTCTGAATGTCTCCAACAGATATCATATGTCTCAGACCCCCCTGACAGGACCTGTGATTATGGATGCCTACAGTACATGGCCAAGACATCTTCAAGGACTTCCCAAGCTTCCTCAAGAAGCTTACAGTGCTGCAGAAAACAAGGACTCATGGATAGCTTTTGGTCCTTTTGAAGAATAAACAACATTAAGTCTTCACCTGAATGGGAAAGAGACTTGGCAAAAGAGCAGACCACAAAACAACTTTGACAGCGGTTTGCAAGATGTCCAGAAGAAAGATGGGGAGTTGTTTCTGCAGCCAGTGAGACACTATATTCTACCATTTGTGGGACAGGCAGGGCTATGGCTTGCAGCAGTTTAAGGCTACATAAGGATTTAAATCAACACAGCTGCTGAAGAAACCAGGGAAAGAAAACAAAAAGATCTTATGGCTCCATGTGGGCATATCAGAGAGGATCAGCTGGGATGTTCCCACAAGGCCGAAATAAAATGAGTGTGAGAACTAGGTATAAGAAAGCACCAAGTTTACTATTCAATGGTTAGTCTGTCTGTAACTAGTACTGGATACAGAGGAGAATGGGTACTGAAGGAATTTGATCCCTCTCTCTTGTAAATGCTAAACCAATAAGCAAACAAATAAACAAACAATCTACCAAAAACCAGAGGAGCTTTGTTTAGATAAATGTATCCATCCAAAGCTAACAGACATGAAGCGCTGCTGGACTCAGATACAATGACACTTCCAGCCCATGAAGGCCTTTGACATCTACTCCCCCGTGACTCTGGCTGAAGGGATGAGCTCACGGCCCCTCCCTGGAGGTCAGAGCCCCACAGCAGTTGGCAGACTGGACTGGCTGCTCTCATGAGTGCAGAATTCATCAGTTTAGCTGACTGACCTGGCAGCTTGTGGTTCAGAGCTAAAACAGGAGACCTCGGGGCTGAAGCAGTGGGGGAGTCCCCTCTGTGGCCCCTGCTGAGGGGAAATGGGCAATAACCACAGCAAGTATGGAGAGGTGGAGACAGCAGCAAAGAACAAACTATCTTGAGCCATATGGTGAACACATCAAAGTTTAAAAGACACTTGAAACATCAGGTTCTGGGGAACTAAAAAACCTCCAGAGGTGGTGGTCAGTAGAGAGGACAATAGTGGCAAAGATTACCACCTCTCTTCCAGATGCCTCACTAGATCAGCTTCTGCTTCATTGAAATGTGTATTTAGCTTCAGCCTCCATTGCTGGAAGTGACGGAATCAATCTGAACTTTACCAGCAAAGAAGGAGGACTGTGGTTCCAAGATAAGAGAAGACAGGACATGTACAGACATGCAGATTACTGCTGTTTTCCACACTCTGTTGTCATAGCTCAGATTTGTCATATATAGCCATAGACAGGTCACAATTATTTTCTGTTTCCTTTTCTTTTCACCTCGTGAATTACACTGGAAAAGTTTAGTTAATCAGAACTAACTTGTTTCTGCCACACTGGTAATTACATACATAGCTGCCTACATGCTATATAAAAATTCAGTGATCCCATACCTAGAAAAACACATGTATGTGGGCTAGGGAAAGAGTGGGCTGAGGACAGGTACAAATAGCATGATTTAGATAGCTTGACTGAATGTTAAGTTTCTGTGTGTTATTCTAAGATACCTGTTTATTTATAGGTTTGGATTTTTACCATATCAAATATGTACTTTTTTTATAAAATTAAAGTATCCTCTACTGAGAAAGCATCAAAAATCCCACTCCAGATATTTAAGGATGACAGTGGATTTGCTCTGCTTGATTTATTTATTGAAGTTTTATCCACCTACATCTTTCTCAGGTGTTACCATTCTGCTTCCAGTTTCACATTTTAAAAGGAGTATTATCCGTCTAAAAAGAGGCATTCTTAAATCCTATGTGATCTTCACACTAGACTGTTACTTCTAAAAATCTGTCTAAAAATGCAGTGACCTAATGTATTTTTCATTATATAAAAACACAATACTGCTGGAATGTTCCATTTCTGATTAATTGAAGTGTGAGTATTGTAACATGCATTTTTTTTTCAACTCCATTTTTTAGGTTCACTTCTTTTGAAAGCCATGGTGCAAGCTTTGCCTCACTATCGACCCAGCTATCAGAAATTAGGTGATAATTAGGTGTGGATAAGTCTTCTGTTTGAGAACCTCCACAAATTTATCCAATTAAGGTTGGTAACGCTGGTTGTTTGTTAACTAAGAGCTTAAGTGAGCATGTCAAGGTTGGTCTCCTGGTGTTGCCAAGCGCGTTGAAGACCCTGATGGCTTCTAGTCAGTTCTGAGCAAGGTAAGTTTCAAATTACTTAGGTCTTTCTACTCTCCTAGAGTTCTGTGGCTGTTGATTTATGGATAGCATTTTATGATTAGCCAGTATGTTTATTTCTAGTGCTGTGGATACTTGTTGAAATTGCTGTATGCTACCCTCTGCTGCGTGTGTTAGTGTATGTTCCCGCTGGAAGTGCCCTCAGCAAGTGGTGATGGGGAGGTCAGAGGAGTACGTTGATAGGACAGAAATTGCTTGTTTGCTGTTGAGTTACTGCTGGAGCTGGTACTAATGCTGTGGATCTATTCTGGACGCCCTCCAGTGGAAGTGCTTTGTCTCAGTTATGCAGCAATGTTGGCTCTCCAAGTCTCAGAGCTAAGGGATTGTGCTGTGCCCTCTTGGCTCATCAGGGAAGGCTGCAACGCTGAGAGACACCAAATCAAAAAGCAGGCCTGATGTGCGAGGCAGCTGTAGGAGCATGTCAAAAGTGCTAGAGTATCACCACCAGAATTTCTCTTTTTCTGATCTAAAATTTGACCTGTACTGTGAAAGAAAAAGACCTTCAAACAATATGTGCTTTAATAATTTGCTAATGAGCCACTTCAGTTTAAGTAATAAAGAACTCTATATTAATGAAAGGTTACCCCACTTCATAAAAAAATAGTAAGAGACTGCACTTGGCATCAGATGCTCTAAAAGCACCCAGCTGCCATACAAACTGTTTCCAAGACGTTACAAGCGTGTGACTCATAAAGTAAGTGATGTAAAATATCAATTGCCAAAACTTCCTTAGAAAAGCTTCTTCCTCGATAAATTTAACAATGTCCATATTGTATTTTGCTTAAAGCTGATTTCAAAGTATCTTAGCTTAAGCTTTGAGGAGTCCAGTGCCTACTAAACAATTTTTAAAGTATTTTCAGTGGTAAACCAAAGTTCTTTAAAGACTATAAAAGAACCTAAGACAGCACAATGCATATGGAGCAGAAACTTCCATGGGGAAAAAATCTCATAATATGAGGATGCCAGAAGAACAGGACAGAAACACTGGAAATATTGAGATGTCACTCCATAAATCATTGTTGTAACCTCTCTTAAAATATATCTTTGCTTTCTTCACCTGCCATAGGACATTGCAGAAATAGAAAAGATTCAACATCATGTGATAGAAATGATTAGATGTCTGGGCTGACTTCTACAGGGGGGGAAATGAGAACTTGGTATTATTTAGGAAGAAATACAACAGTATATTGTGACTTGCTCAAAAGTAGTAAATGAAGTGCTCTATTCGTTATTTTACCTAATGAAGTGAGGCAAATCAGTAAAACAGGCAACATATTTAAAATGTATTACTGATGGAGCTTAATCCTATGATGTTTAACTGAAAGCCTAGTTATTTAAAAAAAAGGTAATGAACATATGATGCAGAAATGCAAGAAAACACCATTTAGGTCAAGCTAGATTCTGGATTTATGTTGGTTGTTGCAGACAACAGAATTTAGTATTGAAAGAGAATAACATTGCTACTTAAAACCTGAAAAGAAAAAAAAAGAAGTAACAACTCTGTTTCAAAAATAATTTTCAACCCTCTAAAGGTCAAATTCAGCCCCAGAACAGCAGGTACAAAGTACACACAAGCTGAATTTGGTTCTAGATGTGTATGACTTTATCTTTCATCTCCATGGTTTTACTGAAATTTATTTTTTTTTTAATTTTTGTTAAAAGCTCAGACTGAGTTATTCTCAGCAAAGTCCCATATTCTTTAATGGGACTATCATATTTTATTTGTGCATATTAGTCAAATGCATTAGTCATGTATCAGAGATGACCTTGTAAGGGATAACTTTGAAAGCAGGAGAACATTACAATATTATGAAAGGAAATCTAATTAAAATAATACAAGTTAATAAAGACAGAGCATTAAATAAAAAACAAGAAAAACATGCTCAGGGAGGGAGCTAACTCTAAATGGAAGTATGCAGTGAATATTGCCATTCTGAATTATTTTGCTCTAAGTATGTCCCTTTTTATGGGCATTTGTAACTGAATACAGTTAATATGTTCCACTTTGTCAAATATAGAGCAATCTATTTTACAGTATTTCCTTTTTTTGTAAGAATGAAAAAAAAAAATTAAAATTTGCCCATTAGAAAATACTTAATCAATAGCAATTGCAAAATACAAGCCAACTGAAATAGGAAATAAAATAAGAAATTGTTACTTTTCCTAAGAAAGCTCGGTGGGCTTGGTTATCTATTTACATCAGTGCTACAGGACTGTGAGACACACGTAAAACCCTAAAATGCACAGCTTGCTACACAGTGCAGGCTCTAACCCACTCCCTTGGATGTGGATGGAAAACAACTTCCACGTGCCAGTGATGCTCTTGGAGGTGCGGAGCAGCTGTGGTTGTCAGTGATGCCGAGCAGAGCTGTGGGGAGCACAGGGTTAGCATGGCTAAGCTAACAAGCCCCGCAGGTGGGTCAGTGGCGTGGCTGTTTTGTTCTGGGAGCACAACAGGCTCACCATCTTCTCTGTACAGGCTGATAGAACCAGGCTGGCCCTGCTCTCGCTACCAAAGGTGTGCGTTGTCACGTCTGAGCCCAGAAAGCACCACAGGCGCTGTGAGCACTGGTTCCTCCCCTAGGCAGAGCTGTACACGTATGATGCACAGCACATACAGGGAGACTGTGCTTATGGAACTGGAAACCCAAAGAGAAGAGCAAAGAGATGTATTTATATCCACTGCCAAGGCAGAGAAAGAAAATGTACCAAATTCTGGCTCCTAACTTGCACTGAAAACTTAGAAAATGCCATCATTACAGTTCTTATGTACAATATTGCCTGAGGATGCAACCATGGCAATTTGCACATCCTCAGGAAAACTAGTGATTATCTTAATGTGGTCAGAAGAAAAACTCCCGACAAAACAAAAATGGAACCCCCCCAATAATATAAACACCCCCAACACATGATTCTGATTAAATGCTGCCCTCACTGAGGAGAACTGAGCTTTACATGCAGAAGCTATGCTATGCCCTGAATGAAGACTCAAGCTATTTAATCCAAATATGGTTAAACTGAAAATTGTGTTATCCCCTTTTTAGCCCAAATTATGGGCAGACCTTGGCACATGAAGCCTGACTTTGGAAACGTGCCGATCGCATGTCGCTGCCTCTTTGTGATGTGATTTGATGATGTGATTTCAATTAGCATGGGGCAGTTGGAGGGGGATGCTGATTATAAAGAGCAATCCCATCACCTGACAATAGCTCTGTGATGAAATCTCTCACACAGATTAAAGAGGGAAGGGCAATAACTCATCAGAAAAAGCAGAACTGTCTGCTTAATTACTTGAAAAATGTCTCAGCCACTACCTTTTATGACACCTGGTGGGTATAAACATGTCCGCAGTTTTAATTAATTTTACCTCCTTTTTCATTGCACCTGTATAGCCTGGAGAAATGGAATTCTAATGAAATTACAATCAAGCTTTTCTATGGAGTTTGAAACACACTTTGGCAATAACCAGAAAATGAGGCATTTCCATGGATTTAATTAGGGACAGAAAATGTACTTGGCAAAAATACTTCCCTACAATTATAATTATTCCAAATCAAGCCACAGTGTAAAGTCCCATCTCTTAATTCATATACATTGCTTTTTGGTGTCCATTTTAATTTAAAAAGATAATGGAGCAGGCTTTTCCCTGGGGTGAAGCGGAGTTACAGTGAAAATCCCTCTCTTGGCATTTTCAAAGCAGCAACAGCATAAGCTCATACCTTTGACCTTGCAGTCCTGTAACTCTCATTTAAAATTAATGAGTGAGACCCTTGAATTTATCCTGCTGAAAACAACACTTTTTATAACGACTTTTATAAACATAACACTAATTGTTCAGCATCCTGAAGTGCCAGCTCTGCAGAAAAATGAAAGGAGCAGGTCTTTCTCACCACCTTTTTTTTTTAAAATTATTATTTTACTATTTTTTAGTTTTTAGTTTATCTTTTGGGGGAGGTAGGAACAGGTTTGCTTGCATTCTTTGGGGACACTAGCTAGGAGCTGCTGTCTTGTCAAACATGTGCTGAAGCTTAAGAAAAGATACCTTGTGTGTTCCCTCTTTCATATCCCTCTAGGGAAGTCATGCTCATGCTGGTCTAAAGCAGATAAAATTGAGATAAAACCCTGAATACAAATTACAGATAGAAATCCAATGTTCTCTAACACAATAGTCAGTCACAACATGTAACCCTCCTGCAGCTGAAGTCTTTCACTCCATTCATATATTAGTCTGTGAATTTGTCATGCATCTTAATAAAGCAAGCGCTTTAGCGGGTGAAATCCATGTGGATGAAATCAGGAGAAATTAAGGAAGCAGGATAAATACTGGGGGAAGCAGAATCCAAAATGTGCATTAACAATGCAGTCACAGCAATGTTGTATTGACGTTTCTAGCACACCTCAAGCTCCACAGCTTGAGAGTTTGGGTTGATGTAGGACCAGCACTCAAGCACCAGCCAGGATATTCAGTGTTCCACAGCACGACTGATGAATACAGTGCAGGCCTCTGGCTTGGCTAGTGCTGAACAGAACATCTTCCATGAGCCCTAGCCGTAGAAACACAAACCCTCTGAACTGGTGAGGTGTGGTTTAAAGTTAGTGACTCAACATTATTTTTCTCTTGTCATTAAATCTCCCATTCTGTGGACAGACACTTCATAGTAAATGTAGCTCCAGTTTCTCAAAAACTGACTGACTCACTGTTTAGCAAATTCACACAGGCATTTAGCTAGGTCTTATTTTATGCAATCAAGCACATTACACTTGTTTTAATTTTTTCCTTCAAAGGCTTAACATCTGGAAGTGACAGAATTAATAACTCTATGAAAATGTCATGCAAGTATATGAAGTATTTTTGAAAGTAATATTGCATCCTGGCCATTCAGGAAAAAAAAAATCAGTATACTAATGGTAGTCAGATGCAAAGTACCATAGCATGAATTTGCAAGGTTTCTGACACCATTTTTAGAAGCATTTTGGATTCCATGTTTTCCCCCATCCTGGTTGCCTGTGTGTATCAATTAGCTTCACTGGAAAGCTGTCAAATATTATCACACATATAAAATTCTTTATTGAGAATGCATTGAATGGTTTGGGCCTAGGACAGAATGTGAGGAACCTGTACCGGTGCAGACTGGAACTACCAAACGACGCCAAGGCAGGCATGTCTCGGAATGACTAGTATGCGCTTTGGGAATTGGGTATCTGAAATCCTCATGTGTTTAATTGCCCTGAATAAAGCCACAGAAAACCTGACATGCTAAGGCTAGAGAAGTGACAATATGCCACTTATGAGAAATACAGCAAAACAACAGATTCAAAAGATTATGTCTGTTCCTCTGAGTATGTCACTCTTCTGAGTGCCTGTCACCCCGAGCAGCAATTTTTGTCATGACAAAACACTGTTTGCACTGACATGGAAGACAAAGTAGAACTTGACCCTCAGTTTTAAAAATGAGGTACTGGGGGAGGAAATGGGATTGCTGCAGTGCAGTTGATCAGCAAGAAGAGGGAGGCTGTGACAGAAGTTGAGAACTGTGAGTCAAAAGCAGGACTGCAAAGAAGGAAAACCAGAATTGTAGGTAACATTCTGCAAAGAATGACTTAAAGCGAGCAGGATCTGCTGTACCTCCTGCCTGTCAGGTAGATTAATTTGGAAAGTCACACTTAGGCTAAATATGTTTCCACTGTATTTAGTTGCACAGAACAGAGAACTGAGCTAGCTATAAATCTGTTGTTTAGATGTTCTTGTGATAGTCACAAACCTGATAGCTTGGGTAACAGCAGCCTAGCTTTGGCAGTGCAGTGCTCATCATGGGCTAATTGGCCTTGCTGACAGTGCACTGGCTCTGCCAGATGATTTATGGCTTCCATGCTACATCACTATCGTATCACTACGATACAGTCTTTCCTATCCGTTTTCCCAGTTAAACTCTCATTCAGGTTCTCGCCATACCGTGTTTTGATTACAGCAACAACCTTTTCTCTGGCTTTGACAAATGCAATCTTGCTCTGTTGATAACCATCCAGAAATCCAGAATGCTTCTGCAAAGAGCATTTCTCTAGCTCACTGCATGCTCTGGTTGCATTCCAGAACCAGCTACTCCTTCTCCATCACATCAACCATCAGCTGTTTGCCCTCACTTTCAAGACCCTTCACAACCTATTCCTGCCCAACTCACCATCTCCAGTTTGGCATCAGAAAGCCAGTGCTGTCCCCATATTGTTGTCTGGTGACAAGAGCCTTCAATCCTTACCGGTTTGATTTTTACTTATTTATTACACAGGCACCCTTGTACTCTCTCCCTTGCTGTTTTCACACTTGGGAGGAGTTCTCCATAAACATCAGTGAAATGAGATCATTAATCTCCTTAAAAGAGTCTCTGTTTTGCAGTGATGACTAGTGGAAATATGGTACTAAATACTAAGTGTTTGTCATGCTGGCTAGTTTTGAATCCTTACGTCCTCGTGCTTCACAACTTGTCCACTCTTGTTGTCTCCTTAAAAAGAGAGCTTACATTTGGGGCAAGAGATCATCCAGTTGCTTGGACAGCATGTAGTTAGCATGAGAATGACTCATAAATACGTTATCCTAAATAATAGTTGTATAAATAATTTTTACATAATAATTAAATAATTTTCTATAGCGGTACTATAGAAACTGCTCACTTGGGAATCAACCAGTTAAACCCCTGTCTTCACTAAGTTTATGGAAATGATGCATCATTAAGTGCCAACGCAGAGTGTAATATTACTCTCCGCCTGACTTCCTCTGCAGACTCCTACAACATTTTAGGCATTGTTACTGCTGTTATTCTCACGCTATTTTGACATTCAGAGAACTC
The DNA here is from genome assembly GCF_003945725.1 of Corapipo altera. NCBI lineage: Eukaryota > Metazoa > Chordata > Aves > Passeriformes > Pipridae > Corapipo > Corapipo altera. The sequence goes on along the minus strand of NW_020885015.1, from coordinate 444,109 downwards.
TGATTATCTTGTGACAAAGAAAGGATGAGAGGCATGGGAAGATTTTAAGATAAAGAAAATCTGAAAAGGGTGGACTGCTTAGCTGAAGAAGGAGATGTATACAGAGGTGATACGCAGCAAGTAGATTAAGTTGTTACAATAGCATCATCAACTTTTAAAAAAAACTACTTGGAATGCCTGAGTTATAACAGTAATCTCCTAAATTTAGCTGGCACAGCAAACAAGCGCTGTTCCTTGAAACTACCACAGTGACTGACTTTCAAGAATTCTCTACAAAAGCAGGAACTTTAATGCTCTGTGATCCCTAATATAGCCTCTAAAGCACTAAAAAATGTATTTAATTCTTTTGAAGGTACCTAGAGTGAACAGTGAGATAGTAAAGGAAGTATGAATCATAGTTTTCTGTAATTTTCTTATATTAATTTTCCTCTGGGAAAATCCTTAATCGCAGTATTCATTAGGAGCTTGTACACTAAAGCATTTAGAAGCAATGTGGTACTATGGGAAGTTGCCAGCTCATCCATGGAACTGGTGTGAGATAAGGTACAGGTGTTAGCTCCTGTTCACTGCACATTCCTGGAAGTATGTAGATTGTCACAGGCACTTCAGATGGACTGGAAGATCATGGTATAAGTCATGTTATTTGAATCAGAGATCTTCAAGTTTTAGAGAGTACCCCATCACACATTTGATCCATTACATAAATATTACGTGCAATGAAAGTCCATCAGAGGCTGCTCATCTGCATTTCTCAGCAGCAGTCCTGCAACTCTGCTCTGTGCTTCAACTCCCAGTAAGAAACTGTAGTGTAATCAGCTACCACTGTACATGTTTATTTCTGGTCCTTGTAATTTAGATTAGTCCATGCCTCTCTGGGATTTCTGTCAGACACCCTGGTTACATGTGAGTCATTGCTCTGGAGAAGGGACCAGCTCCATGCACTCACAGATATCCACACTGATCACAGCAGAACACCTACAAATACTTTGGTCTGCTGTGAAGGGCAGGAAGCGGTGCTGATTTACATGCTACAAACTGAAAAGAAACAACATAAAGGGAGTATTTTAAACTTAAGATAATGCTGGCAAGATCCTTCTCAGATACATAGCCAACAGTGAGCTATCTGGCTGCATGAATCCCCCTGCTTTTCTTCTCTCTGTTAAATCTGTGATTCGAATGCATGCTACAGTACTTGGGAACATTATGTAGATTTGCAAAACTTTCAGAAAGACTTCCTGTCCATTAGCCATTGGCTGCTTTACAAAAAGGCATAAAGATAGCATTTTCCTCTTGTAACAGATGTAATCTCCTTGCAGTGTTGTTCGTGCTGCTTGAAGCAAAGCAATATTCCCTTTCTCTTTTTACTGAGATAGTGGCATCTCTCAACATAAACTGAAAATATACTTGGAACTTAATTTGCTCAATTTTCAGACTTTCACATGTGAGGGATGAACTAATGTGGATCAGCTTTCTGTAATTAGTGAGACACGTTGGAAGGGCTGCGTCCTATAAAATCATCTGTGCTGCAAACAACTTGTTTTTGTAGTGTCAAGAAGCACCTAAGATCTGTGTCCAGTTCTAAGCCGCTCACTTCAAGAAAGACATTGAGGTGCTGAAGTGTGTTCAGAGAAGGGCAATGAAGCTGGTGAAGGGTCTAGAGAGTAAGTTCTATGAGTGGCTGAGGGAGCTGGGGTTGTTTACCCTGAAAAAAAGGAGTCTCAGGGGAGACCTTATTGCTCTCTAAAACTATCTGAAAGGATGCTACAGACAGGTGGGGATTGGCCTCTCTCCCAGGCAATTAGATACAGGAGAAGAGGGCTCTGCCAGGGAAGGTTCAGGTTGGACATCAGGAAGAATTTCTTCACTGAAAGGATGCTTAATCATTGGAGTGGGCTGCCCAGGGAGGTGGTGGAGTCACCATCCCTGGAGGTGTTCAAGAAACAACTGGATGTGGTGCTTAGTCCTATGGTCTAGTTGACAAGGTAGTGTTTGGTCAAAGGTTGGACTCGATGAACCTGGGGGTCTTTTCAAACCTTAATGATTCTGTGATTCTACTCTATCTGCTCTTGACGTGACCCACTAAACTGAAAGTTTTATTTCAGTTGTCATTCTTGAAGCTTATTTGAAACAGCTTTACTTCTTAAATTTATGAACATACTGTAGAAACTGTTACCCGTAGTGTGGAGTGAATTAATGTATTTGATTTCCAATTTATGCTCATCACAAATGAAGAGGGAGAAAAGTAGTCCTAGAAAGCATACCATCCTGATTAAGACTTGGAACAACTCTAGGCATAATAAAGGCTGCTCCAACTCATGTTAGACAAGTCCCAGCGTTCTTACTGTCTGAAAGGGTTTTTCTCAGGTCTGCTCCATGTCCTCCAGCAGCTGCATGGTCCATCTCCCGAATAAGCTCCTGAAATAGGAGGAGGATCAAAGAGCATATGGCATTGAGCTTATTTTGCCAATCCTCTGACACTGGAAGAAATTTTGCAGTGCCAGTAAAAATCCCCTGCTCCATCCTAAAGCCTGCTTTTTTGGCTAATTGACATGCTGAAGACAGTATGGAGAAAGCCAATCAGGGTCTAGGTGCTTCCACAGTGATTTCAGTGGGCTTCCTCCAAACTCTCACAGGCACTCCTGAGGGTGCAGAGAAGCCCATGGCAGATAAAATAGGTGGTTTGTAATGAATGAGTCAGAGCTGTGCAGTAAATTCATCAGGGACACTGTGGCAGGCCCCAAAAGAGAAAGAGTCCATTGAAGAGTGCTGATAAAAATAAATTTTGAACAGATGCTCTCCTCACTTTGCACTAGACAAGGACATTTTTAAGGGTGAATATTGTTTAGAATAACTTAAAGGCTTCTGCACAATGGATTATCCATTTTTTCCACAACACACTTCCAAATAGCTACCCTGAGTTGTATCAAAGGACTGTCCACAACCATATTCCTAAAAAAATCATTAGGAAGTACTCTATATTTCAAAATCTGAACAAAGTGCTTTAGCAAACTTCACAGTGAAGCAGAAGCAAGCTGCTGGGTGAGTGGTGACAAGGTGTTTCATAACTGAGGATCTGCAAACCCTTGCTGACAGCAAGATCAGCACAGCGGGACCAGTGTTCAAGGAAAGATATTTTAAGTCTGGCAGAAATTTTACGGCTCTTCTACAATCGGAATTGTCACAGAATCAGTTAAGGCAATTTTTATTTCTGAAGGGCAGCATCTGGCCTATTTGGCATGCTTAAAAACTTCAAATGTGTGTTTTTTCAAAGCAAAAAGCATAATGAAAATACATAATTCAAACTGGCAGAACAGTATACTTCAGATGACATTTTGTAGTTAATAACAATTTAATATACCGTAAACTGTACTTCTGCTGCACTTCAGCCTGATGCAACCTCGTAAAGCATCACACAGTTTAGAAGAGACATGCTAAAAGTTCGTTTCAAAGCAGAGGTGCAACCAGCTTCTGCTGCTCTTGCAGGAGCAGTAGCATTTGCATTATTATTAGTGACTGGTTTTAGCGTTTGATACTTCTAAATGGACAAGATTCTGAAATCATAAGGGAATATCAGGCATAACATTATTGTCATGGAACTGCAAATTTTGTACTATAATTTTGTCTATTCACAGAATAAAAATCCTGTACAAACTTTAGAAGACTTGTACCAAATTCACTACGTGGAGTTTGACTCGTGTCCCCATTCACCTAAAAAGGCCTCCCTTGGGCTGAACCCAGCCTTGCCTTGTGCAGGACTAGCTCAGGTCCCTCACATTCACCCCTCACGTTCTGCTGCCCTGGTTTGCATTTGGTGTCACTTATACTTTATTTTCCTTTCACAAACTGCCCAAACATAATCTGGGCATGTCTTAGAGAGCTAAGATGTGCCTGAGCAATGCAACTGAGCACCAGCTGCCTTTGTTTGTCCTCAAGTACCATGATACTCCTCCACTTGGTACGTTCTGGAAAAATCTTCAGTAGCCCCCCACTGTGCCTGGGAATGGCCAAACCCCGGGATGTGTACGCACACCACAGGCTGGAGGAAAGCCAGATTGGCTAATTCCTCATTTGTGTTGATGTAGTTAAGCTTCTTCCTAATGATATTTTGACCTGGGTAGAGAAGAGGAGCCATATGGCATCTTCTGCCCCTGACAACAACTGCTGTTAGTGCAATCAGCACATTACCTGGGTGATTTGTTTAGATTCATCTGTCACTAACTTGTGGCAAACTCAATTATAATTAAGTTGTGTATTAGGCAGGGACCTAGTATGAACTGGTTTCATTTTCATATGCCATTTCAATTGTATTTTCTGCTGTAACCCTGCTTACAGATGAAGTGTCCTGACCAACTGCTCCTTGGGTCCATTGCCTTTCCCATCTTCTAATTCAAGAGCCCAACATGAATCTGTCTAGCATGGCACCCCCAATACATCAGACAGCTACAGCATCAGCACAGAGCCATGCCATAATTACAATAAAAATAATGCACAGTCATCAGTCTTAACACCTTATCTTGCCTAAGTCAGCCTTCAGAGCCCCAATTTTTTATTGCTTTTTACACTTGTGGTTCAATTACACTGCAAGCAATTTAAAATGGGGACGACATCTTTCCTTATTTTTGTACCATATCCAGCCCAGTGCAGCACCAGGCATAACTAAGGGCATTCAGAGTCAGAATAAGCCACTATTTGTTTTCGCAATTTGCTGTCCTAAGAGGTAAATGACAGCTCAGCGAATGGCTCTGGGTTTCAGGAGCACTTTTGAAGGTGTTTAGCATGTACATTTTCTCTAAAAGCATTGATGAAATAACGAATACTAGTTCAAGTCTTCCAAATTTCCAGTTCTCCCAGACTGTTTCCTGTGTTTAGTAACAGAATGAAAGAGCTCAATAGTGCTAAACCCACCCCTTCAAAATTGAGCTCTCCCCTGCAATACCCTGTGGGCAGAATGGTGATAACCCTTCCTTTTTACAGCATAGATTTCTGAATCAAATACTAATGCTAAGCTAAAGCTTAGAAAGGAATGAAACAATGCTGAAAGGTATCTACGGCTATACTATTTCTCAACTTTACTGTGTTAACATGTTAGTTAACAGAAGGTATGTAGTTCTTAAAGCTTACTGCTCAAGAATACTGAATGGCAAAAAAAAATTAGAGATACCGTCAGCTCACTGCAGCTGCTTTACAAGCTTTTGCTTTTGAACCATAACCTCAGAACAACAGGGAAAAAGATCATAATATTCCAATTAAAAATAATGATTAGGTATTGAGCTATAGCTTTGATAAATACTTTCAAAATTGTAATAATAACAAATTAGCACCCTTTTACTATGCAGTAAATAGCCACAATTCACTATTAAAACAACAAAAGGATGTCATTTCCGTAAGTATTTAAGGTAAGTGCAGGACAAAATACAGGGCAGCAGACAATGGAGACTTAATCCCATATGAGCACTATTAATATCGTAAAAATTCAGCAATTTGGCGAATTCTGTACATCCTCTGCCCGGAAATGGAGACGACCAGAATGAGATGCAAATCAGTGCATTTATCTAATGAATAATGCAAATGAGCGCTCCTCTTATGGCATGGCAGTCTGCAGGAATCCTCTCTGCCTCACCTCACATTTCGTGTGGATTTAATCACCATGTGTCAGAAGAAATTAGAGAATGGAATTGCCAAGAAATGACAAAGCCTTGGAGTCCCAAGTCAGTGCAGACAGCAAGGTATATTAAGATGCATAGTACAGAAGAGGAGAGAGCAGACATCTCATTAAAAAGAAAATGTTGCTATTTTCCCTTCACCTAGTTAATCGAGTTGTATGACACTTTAATCTGCAGTTATTAGTGTGGCTACCAGTCAGAAACACCCTCTAAAACAATACCGAGGTGGGATCTCAAAACCTTGACAAAATCTTTCAGGGTTTGTTTGGGTTTTTTTTATGCTAGTGCTATTTTATCTCTCTGATATCAGTTAACTGCATCAGCATTTTTCTTGTAGCATCACAGAGTATCCTGCATCTTATCCATTAGTCACAAGCCTTGCTGTAACTTTCCCTTAGCATCTAACATTACCCTCCAAAAATATTCTCAAGCAAACAAATCTGAAGGCATGCAAACCCTGAAAATTAACTCTGTTTTTTCCCAATTGTTATTTTGCCTGAATGCATCTATGAGTCAGAAGCTAGGACAGATTTCCTCTGCTCCATTAAAACCTCTCAGCATGCAGACCAGCCATCCTCCCACAGGTGTCATCAAGTTCCTCCTCTTTGTCCTTGCGCATTGGGTCCCCAATCTGGGGATTTGTGAAACAATGCTTTTCTGATAGGTATTCTCTTAAAATACAGAGCAGGTAGACCCAACCCAACAAAACCATTTGCTCCTCAGACAACTTCTCAGTTATCAGATACAGAGCGGTAAAGGAGGAGCTCAGCCATGAAAAGGATATCCCAAGGATTCGGGATGTGGGGAGAGGACCCCTCATCATTGAGACACACAGAGGATACACAGAGGCTACAGGTCTGAGACTGCAATTTGGCTAGGTTCAGTTCATTTTGGGGTGGAGGAAAATTGCCTCTCACTTGAAAAGAGATGAGCACCTCTAAGTCCTGAACTGTAAAGCTGAGAACTTAATCATTAAACTTTAGGGTGCCAATTGTATACAATGCAATCTTAGGGTTGTGTTCCTGTTGTTCACTGAGCTATATTGTGAACCAGCAGGTGAAAAATCAGTGTTTTGAATCAGTAACCCACCAAACAGATAAATGCATGTATTAAGCAAACAAAAAGATTAGAGATATATTACTACATGTCCTTTCAGGAAAGGTGAAAAAAAACCAAACCCGAAATCCAACCCTTTTTTCTCACAAGCTGACAAAGACATCATCTTTATTTATAGTTGTGCTTCAGTTCATCAGTTGGAGGCACACTGCAGAAGATGCTAAAGCACTAGCGACATTGCTACTAAATTAAGAGCTTGCAGCTTCTTTTTAATAGCTGAAAGCAAAGCTATTTCAATATTTTGTAATATTGAAAAAAAAAAAGGTATATTATTTGATGGATTTTTCTCTCAGGTCAATCCTAGTGAATCGAGAGGGAATTGCCTGGAATGCAGGTCTACAAGGAATTTGGTATGAACTCCATAAAAATGTGACTTGCAATCAATACCATTTTCACTCTCTTAAATTAGAAGGACATGGGTAGGTTCTCTGCTCCTGTTCCTGTTGGCAGTTACCATGCCAGGAATATATAGAGAGTTTAGGTTTCCTATAGCAAGGGCAACCGTAACTATAGAGAAAAAAATACTGATAAAGCAAACTAAGCAGTTGATTTGAAGCAGGAAGACAATTAAAGCACAGCATTTCTGAAAGAGTAATAAAAATGTCACTGCAAATGACAGATTGTTACAAGTCCTTGGCTTCTTCCTAGCACTGCAATAGAATACGGTGTTAAATCAGTTCTGAGAGATTATTAGTGGTATATGTTATTTTCCCAAACTGAAGGAACTGAGCATCATTTCATAAATCAACTGCACGATAAAATTAGATTTTTTTTACAACTTTAGTTCTGTGACCCTTGCACATACAATTAACAAAGAAAATAACAAAAAAGAAGCAAAATAGTTGAAATGTGACTCAAACTGAGAAAACCTAAAAATATTCCACCAAAAACCCAAACTAAATTGGGAAACAGCTCTTTTCTACAGCTGCAGATCTGCTCAAAGCCTGCAAGGTTCATGGATTGCACAATAAGACGTTGAGCCACAGGTACTGTAGGAAAGGGCTCTTTCTCATTAGTTTCAGGTTCTGTAGATTCCCTGTAAAGTGTGCCCTTATTTTGTGTTATGCTTACCTTCTGTACTGCTTTTCTGCATAAAGCTTTAAGAAACCTAGGGCTGCATAAAGCTTTAAGAAAACTATAAATAATTAAAGTTGATAACAACTGAACGCAACTACCTGGCATGTGAAGATCTATGAAACGCAGGGTTGAAATAAATATCTGTGTTATCAGGTACAGCAGTATTGTAGGCTCAGGTATAAGTTTCTCTGCTTCATGTGTTTATGGGCCAGATAATGTCTTCTGACAAAGTCTATGTGACAAAACCATTAGAACCTCATAAGCATTTCTCATATGGAGAAAAGCTGATTTCTACTGGAAACAAGTTATCCAAGAATTCTCCAAGTTCTGCATAGAAATAGGAGGGATCTGTGTCATCATCTTCTGAGATGCAACACTGCTATATGCTCCTCTGCATGCGCCATCGGTTGTTTAGGGGCTGACACCTCCTGGGACACTCTGGGTGTGTGTAAGATACAGGGCAGTGTCTGCCACTGAGACTGGCATCACCTTGTAGGCCACCTTCCTAGCTCAAATGAGATTTATTGCCCTCTTCTTCAGCAGCAGCCCTTTGCTATAGCTGAACACTGCTACGTGTTCACATGTATTTCTCAGCAAAATTCTGTGCATCTGATTCTTGGTTCAGAGGGATATTTTTGAATTTCAAAAATATTCACTATTAAAAACAAGTTTTTGCAATTTATGATTTATTTCATCACTGTAAAAGTAAACTTGTTCTGCTCTTCCAGCAAGGCTTCATACAGTTCATAATTATAAATGAAACAATTAGTAATCCAGAGTAAAGGCAGCGACAGCAAAGGCTTGCTCAGCATGGCCATTACATTTACTTTCTGAGGCCTTGGTGTTTGGCTAAGATGAAAGACAAAAAAACCCAACTGTGGCTTATGTGACAGGAGTTGAGAGAAGCTCGTATAGGGTGGTGTCATTAAAAAAAGTGTTAAAACAGGTCATTGAGAGCACAGCTGCCATTCATCTCTGCAGTAATTTGTGAAGAACATTAATTTTTTTCTTGGTCAGTTCCTGTAAATCTTTTGGAGTATGAGAAAGAACTGGCCTGGCAGGAGGAGGATCTTGATGGTTGCATTAGTACAGATGCAATGACCCTGAGGATAGGAACTGAAAAATCCCCTGAGGCTAAGGTTAAATCCAGTGGGGCCCTGCTGCTTTCGGATTTTTGTTTCTGATCTTATGCACAATTTCATCATTCCAAGCCCATTACTTAGCAGTATGAGGCCCTTTACAAGATACAATCACCAGAATGACATTTACTCCAAATTCTTATCCAGATTATCATTGATCAGAAGAGCTGAACGTGGCCTGTAAAAAGACTGTGCCTGCTTTCTCTGAGCTCTTGCAATGTATTTACTGTCTTAGAGAGTGTGCACCTAGGAAAAGCAGCACAATGAAGGGTTCTCATCCACGGATCCACATTTCAGCACACACTTCTCCCATCCTACTGTTGAACTATTTAATCTTTAAATTTTGAAAACATTTAGAAAACACTTCACCCGTACCCATCTAAAGTCCCCAGATGAGGTCTGTATGGGTCTGTACCCTTTTCAAAGAGACTTTTACCCAGAAAAGGCAGAAGTCCATGAAAGAACAAACCCATCAGCTCTGCTAGCTTCTTAAGGTGTGGAGCATTTAAGGTGTGACAAGACAGGGATGCAGCGAGGAGGAAGGCAGGCTCTTCTGTTCTTTGGAACAACTCCTCATTTCTCTCATTAGTCTTTTTTTCCCCCCATAATTTTCAAGAGCGTACATTTTGGGGTGAATGGAGAGAGGGGATGGCACACAGGAGGCGTGCATGGACAGCACAAGCGGCAGATGCATGGGAGCTACCTTTTCCACTATGCCACTAAATGCACACACACCCCTTTACATCAGCTGAGGACTTGAAATAACTTGTAGAAGGAGGGGAAGCAAATGTGTATATGGCTTCAAAAAACCCAAACAAACCCCACATGAATTTCAGACATCAGTCCATTGTTTAACACTGAAAAATGGCATACTCTCTGTCAAGGTTTAAAATTTCATAAAATGTTATGCTGAAAATCCCACCTTTTCTGATTAACAAAAAGAGGCAATTGTAGTGTTTTTTGAGACTTCTTTTTAAACCTAAAAAACTTAAAGTTCATAAATGGTGATGGTTAGCTAATGTTCAAGTGCTGCAACTGATGATGATGCAATTATGGAGAACTACGGGAAGATTAGTAATAACGGTAAATAATTGAAAAGGACAGAAGACAAATAAGCCATGAAATGCACAACACTGAAATGGTATATTTTAATAGGGAAACCCTCTTATGTATTCTATCTGTGTATTCCAGCTGCATTTTCCAGCTAGATGATCTAAAATATGCTTTCAGTGTATTCTTCTATGCCCCAAAACTGTACCCAAGAAAAGATGGATAATGTCCCATTATCCAAATCCTGTCACTACAGACAACCTCCCCTGCACTGAAGCTCACTTTACGTGCTTTTACTTAGGATGGTTTTAAGGTTTCCAGTTTGAGAGTTTCAAACCAGTACAGTACAGAGGATAATGCACACTGCTAAGGAAGCCTTATTTTGTCACCATCCTTTGCTGTTAGGAGGAGTCCTTCTATTGTGCAAAAAAGGACCCATTAATTTCAATGGAAAATCACATTTCAAGTCCTGTTTATGGAAAATCAAACACTAGTGTTAGGCACAAAATACATATGCTGATTCACTTCTACCTGCCTTTTAGTTATTGAAGGACACCTTTTTTAAAAAATCAAAGCCAGTTCTTTAGATAACAAAAGCTTCTATGCTCTTAACTGTTTACTTTCAAAAGCTTATCTCACTTCTTTTTCAGAAAAAAGGGGTTTTTGGCTGCAAACTACTGGCAAAAATTTACCCCACAAATTTAGTGAGGAAAGCTACAATGCTTGAACCCCTTACACCCATTACTTAACACGTCTGGAAGTCTGAGTCAACTCTTGCAAAGCGAGACACTGTGCTAGGATATTTCTGCAGGCTATCCCTACAGTATTCCTACCACTTGGCAGATCCATATGGTCAAGGAAGCCAAGAGGCTTGTCAGAGTCTGGAAGCCTGTGATAAAAATAGACAGGGAAAATAGCACGTGTAGAAAAAGTTGTTTCAGCAGTTAGAAAATTGCATTCTGTACTTTTCTTCTAATAGCTATGCATACTGCTGTTTTTAAAGGAGGAGGCCTTTTGTGTAGTTGTTTGCTATTCCTCTTTATTTATTTATTTTTTAGCTTCCCTCCTCCCCAGTCACTTGTAAATGTCACCCACAAGTAACTCTGTTTCTAATTTTTGCTAGAGGAAAGCGTCTTATAAGCAGGTGTAGCTGGTAAAAATCAAATTGATGAGCTAAAATGTGGCTCTTGACAGTTTTATAGATAAAAATCTAAAATGCACCAAGATGTTGGAAAGACACAGCACGTACACGTAAGAAAATGCTCCTTTCATCATAATGATGTCTTCTTTTAAAGGTTTTACAACTACTTAGCTATAAAAATTCTCTCTGGGATGAAGCCTGACATAAAATATCCCTGATATAGTACAATTTTTTGCTCGTAGTAAACATAATTAAAATTCATTTGCACCCTTTTCTTTCCTCTCCTTTTTTGTTCCTAAATTCCACATAAACAATCTGCGTAAAGAACGAGAAGATAAGAAATAAAACCATTTTCCAGAAAATACAACACAGCAAACATCAAAGCTACATGAAATCACTTATGCACGTTGCCAAGTCAGCTCAATGCCAAGGATTTTCATGTCCCTAGCTATATTTGTACTTGTAGATCAAGATGATGTCACTGCAAGTGACCTGTGAAAACACAAACTTCCATACTTAAAATGCGTATCAACAGTCATTGTTTCTACAAGTAAATTGGGTATAGAACTACTTCCTACATTTTAGCTAGGGAGATTAGCATTCCAGTGTACACAGGGATCTGTATCTCATCAGTCAATGATCTGCATAGTGTCTGGGATATTTTTTACTTTTCAGATTCACCTAGTACTCATAGGCCTTGTAAAACGTAAAAAAATATTTAGTTTAATCTCTCACCTGGTTTTAGCTACTCTTAAATAGGTATGCTGTTTTATGTATCAGAAATGGTAGCTTTGGCAAAACAGTATCAGTATTGTATTAAAAAAAAAAAGTGTCAGTGGTACTCATACTAAAACTGACCATGTCCAGGAAATTCAGCCCTTTCTAAACTCTGTGGATAAAAACAAACAACAGGTTTTCATCCTTGCATAAGGAGGTGAATAATTTCCATACTCTGTCAACAGGGACTGCTACTGCTTGTTGGTATGTCTCCCCCTCTGCTCCCCAGCATGGAGCAGAAGGGATGGAAGAGCATGATTGTTGTCTCAGTTTGTTCATTTATTTTTTCTTGAACAAATGAAGGTGATTTGGGCTGTATATGGGACCGGATGCTTTATAAGTAATATAAATCTCTAAATGTTAAAATCATTACTTGAGAGTCAACTTACTCACTTCTGCCTTCTCAAAGGACTCTGAGGAGCTCAGTAACCAAACCGGTTGTCCTGACGTACACTAGGTTTGTAGAACTGTTGGCTGAGTTCACTTGGCTTTGTTTCAACTAAGACGCTTACACATGGAAATTTTAATATATGGAAGTGCCTCAGGAACCTGCATTTGGTTTCCAGTGATTTTTAGCCGTTACAAAGTATAAGCTCTGCAAGAAAGAAACATGAAACTCAGCGGTTTAGAGACATACAAGTACTAAATGAAGAAGGAAAAACATGTTTATGCAGATAATTTGGACAAACCTGAGCAGCATAAAACTATTTCTGCTCAGTTCTGCCAAGTAAATCCAAAATTCACACTCTCAGACTTGTCCATCACAGCAGGAAGAAATATAATATCACACTCCTTGTACACTGTCCTCAAAATAAGACAGCAGCCTGGAAAGCCTAACGCTGCATAGCTCACTTGGGACCGCAGGACATCGTGCCCCTGACCAAAATGTGCGAAAGCAAACTGGCTCTTTGCTGTAAGGGGGGTGATCCTGCACCACCGCTCCTCCGGTTAGAAAACAAAGGTCACTCTGCTGAAAAGAGGATTTACCACCCTGGAAAAAATTCTCAGTTCAGGGTTTCTAGCAGAGAAGAAACAGGGTCACCCGGTGCCGCCTCCCCTGAGCCCAGGAGGAATGTGCTGTCCTGCCCCACTTGAGGAGCACCAGTCCGGATGCTGCTTTACTGCATTGGCTCTGCACCTCAACAGATCTTGTTAGGAGTCTCCCTGCAGTGAGCCACAAGCTCGAGATCACCTCTGCCTCACCAGAAGTGGTTCACTTTACAATAGGTTGCTAGTAAAGATTTTATTTATAAAGTAGTATTGTTTTACTGCAGAAGATGGCACTAAAGGTGTTGCTGAGGGGACATTTCTGGTCCAGCTGCATTGACAGCAAGCCACTCAGATTCCCCATGGATGTCTGGGTATTCATTTTATAGGGGAAGTTGTTTATTTAATTATAATATTGGTGTTGCTGGTTCCACAACCAAACAAGGCCAAAACCCCAAGCTCCCGAAGTACTTGAGCAGCTCCCCCCAGATATCTACCTGGTGCTTTGGGGGGCCTGGAAGGAGGGGAGTAGGGGGGTCACCAGCTCAGGTATTTGTAAGACCCTCATCCACAGAGCCACAATCACCCCCAGAGCTGTTCCTTGCTTTTCAACATCAATTGTTATTAAAATAATTGTCTAAAAATATCTACTATTCTCAGTTAAATTCAGGGGCAGGGAAACAAAATAGGAGAGCAAGTACCTAATGGAATAAAGGCAATGTTAGAAAATGCTTAACAGCTGCTTTTACAAAGTGCATTTATAAAATATATGTCTCCTTAAAAGGATGCACTTCTACACATACCAGTGATGTGCTTTAAAACTCTGCAACTGAAAATATGTAGAAGCCCTTGACTTTGTTTAGGAATCCTGTTTTAGCCCCAAATATATAGTTTTAACACCTTAAGTACTTTGTGGGCATGCTTTTGCTTTGTTTAAGGCTTGAAAACATGCCAGTACCCAAAGTGTAACTGAGAATAAAAAAAAAAAGGCAACTGGCCAGAGTGTTGTTAATGATTTACTGGGGAATATTGATGTGTGATAATGAATAAAATGCAAATCTGTTTTACTGCCAATCCTCAGTTTTGATTTAGGAGCAATTATTAATTTTTAGATTGCTTCCAGTTGGAAGAAAAAAGAGATTTTTACCAAGCTATTTTTTTATTCCTCCTGTTGTTAAGTATACTCATTTTTTTTTTTTATCTTTTATGAAACCAAGAGATCCTTTTCCACGAGGACCGAGGCCTTTGAAGTGTCTGCAGCAGCCGCTGCCGAAGGCACAGGTAGGATGTCGTCTCCGCGCTGACCAGTGGGAGGGCGCTGGGGGGGACGGCAGGAGCGAAGGGCACGGTGTGTGCTTCTCGCTTTCCTCTCGTCCTCACAGCTGCTCTGAGGCTGCTACCTACGGAGCTAAGTGGTGCTTCGGCGGGAACAGACGTATCAGTGGGGTGGCTGAGGTGTCTTGCCCTACACGGGGGACAGGGAAAGGGGTTGTAGCTCACCATACGCGTCTCAGGGTATTAGAAATGAAATTAAATATTCAGTAATTTAAGAGGAAACACTAAAATAAAAACTCTCCTCCCTGAAGGATAAGGTGCTTTCCTACAATGACAAAGCAACACTTGTAATAACTACATGTGCTCAAAAAGAATTCAAATTAGATGAATGCAGGTGCCGCAAATAAAGTCTGCAATAACTTTGAGCTGTACATACTTTTAAAATATACAACTATGAAAATGCACTTTAAACAAGACAGTAGCAATAGCCTCATCTTTAACTCCCTGCTCCCATTCTACCCTGTGCTATCTAATAAGATTACACAGACAGAATAAAAATGAAGGATTGTATATTCTTATTCAGCCCATAAAAGAGCTTTTTTCTTAACAGCATCTCTTAATGATATTGCTCAACACTATTTTAAAATGTCTTTCTCGAGAATGCATGCATGCATGCCAAAATGCTTCCAAAACCAATTTTTATTTCACATTTTGATTTATACATTACTCAGAAAAGTATCTGTTCATTTAATTATTTTAGTAAACATAATAATGGTATCACTAACTATGCTACACAGTATTTTCCCTTTTTTAAGGAATACGAGCCTACTTGTAATTAAAGGAATGCTATATTAATGATGCTGAAAGTCTCAGAGGGAAAAATTTAATGTCCACCTCATAATATTATGCCAGAATTACATGCGCAGAAGACTTTTTAATAATCTTTGTTTCTTAATTTAGTTTTGATTGGCTATGAAATACAGAGGAGCACTCAAGGGCTCAAATTTCTACTGTCATCAGCATTTCTGCTCTATAAATTGTACAAATGCTCAGGACTCCCATCTGCAGGCTTGTTTTCAAGCTTCTGTTTACCCTATGAAGGAAATTAGCTACAGACAACTATAATTGATGATAATTTCATCATTTTTTAGCCCTTGGGATGCGGGATGGTGTTACAATTTTCTGTTTGGGTTTAGACCTAGCTTAGCTGCAAACACAGGTCGGTAACATAAATTCATCTCTAGTTTGCAAATTACAGCAATAGCCACTAGGAGTCTCCTGGTTAAATTCATGATGAATTTGCACACTAATGCTGGCTAAGGTTTGAATGCAAACTTCGTGCTAAAGGCTGGATTTCAGGAAAGTGGGCTAGTCCGTGTGCAAGGCAGGTGTGAGTGGGGCGATGGGACCCCTGAGCCGTGCGCATCATGGGGTTCCTGATGCTTGTACCAGTTGTATAGACAGCAAATGCTTTAGAAATAAAGAAACCAGAAGCCCCCCATGTGATGTTCTTGTAGGGCCAAAGATGGTGACAGTCAGAAGTCAGATTTGTTTATTTTTATGACTGGACAGAGTACTGTGGAATTGTAACAAGCGCTTACAAAGAGGGAAGTAGATTTCACCAACTGTTAGTTACTCCCAGGGATTTAAAGCAGATTTGTTTTGTAAATGGAAATGCTGCAAGCCACAAGAACTGGCACCACCAAGTACTTCAGAATTTGCTTACAGTATCTCTGCAAAGTGAACCCTGCAGTTCTGCAAATGTAAATAGCTTCTTTCTCTTCTCTCTTCTCCTTCCTCTTCCTTCCCTCTCCTCCCAGGCCAACTAAGCATAAGCGTACGGTGCCAGACACACTCTTAGCAATGCCAAGTGCTCAAAGTTCATGAATTACAGACCTGCAGGAATGGTCATACTGGCTCAAGCACTGTGGCTGTTCAGTCCAACTCTGTGACTGACAAAAGATGGCCAAATTTCCTTCAAAGAATACCACAGAAAGCAGACACGCACCTTCTGCCAGCATTTGTGCCTCACTCTAAACAACTAAAAATTGCTTTAAAACATACAGGGAAGCCAGAGGTGACCAGTCAACCCTTTCCACAGGGAGCGGGTTATCCTGGCAGGAGGAGTATTACCTGTTGTGGTAGGATGCTGTCACATCCTCCTTACAGACACATGCAACTCCACATCTATATACTGTTCACTGCTCTTAGCAGGGAACCACTTATTTGTTTATAAGTTTCTTTCATGCATCTCTTCTCTTGAACAAAATCCTTTCCAAACCATAAAAATCCTGAATGACTTTAAATATGATGAGATTTTAAACAAATAATAATTTGAAGGGCTATTTATTTGGCTTCTGCTTTTTGAGCTTCTTGGTTTCATTTCCAAACTTTTCCCTGAAACCAGAAGGACTAAGCAAATAAAGATGATGTTTTAAATGAAAGCTGAGAATTTCACATAATCATAGGACTCCAGGGGCTTGAGGTTTCAAAATAATCTCAAGAGCTGTCAGTACTGAATGTCACCAGAGACTCTAATGTTATTCTCAGAATAGACGCGTAAAAGCAACTGTGGGGTAGTTTTTCTTCTGCACGTTCCCCATAATACCTACAAATGTTTTTCAGGAGGGACAACCCAAAGGTACCTGCAAGTGGTGAGCTACCATGTGCTGGGCTTAGATACCAACTAGGAGTGGTGAATTTTGCAACAAATGTACGTATGCAAAACCCTGTTATACAATCTGTAAACTCAACAAGCTCGTTAAGTAAAAATTCATAATGAACTAGGAGGATCATCTAATTCCATGGGGAATATGCTGAAATAAGTAGGAGGTAAATTTACCTGCCCATCTCCTCTTTATTGTATGCTTGTGCATGTTGCAACACATGACTGCATTGTGTCTTATTGCAGATTATTATCATCTCCCTCTCACAGACTTCCTTAGGTTCTACCATAATTTCCCAGCAGGACTTGGATGAACCTCTCAGTCTGGTTTGTTTCAAGGACATAATCTATACTACACCAAAAGCTGACAGAGACCCAACAGCTAGTACCTGAGTCCATATAGTCTGTGGTGAACAGAAAGTTACTAAGCCTGATCCTAGAACTGACATGGAAATAAAACAGAAGGCTGCTTCAACCTCCTTCTCATCCTGCAGAAGCAGACTTGGCTGTTTGGTACCCTTGCTTATTGTTAGAATTACCAGAAAGGACCCTGACCTTCTCCAAGTCAGTGTTAACCTGATTTCAAAAACAAAACAATGGTACAGGTTTAGCAGGCAAATATTCAGTACTCACAAAACCAAGCATTTGTGTAAGTCAGTTTGGCACTTCACCATGCTGAAAAGAAACCTATGCATCTCTGTCACTTCAAGTTTGGGATTTTTTAGCACAAGAACATGCCTAACATGAAAGTACTCTTTTTTCCACTGCCCACCTTCTCCAAGTATGTCAGTGCTATCTTCTTAACTCATTTTCTAAAACTAAAAATGAACACAAAAATAAAAGATCTTCTCAAAAATGCCAAAGGCATATGTAAAAGCTCATTTTGAAGGAAACGTCCAATTTCTACATGGAGCTATAGTACAGATAGCCGTGAAGCATTTTTAGGGATGAGAGTGCTCTGCTATGGCCATGGACAGTTCCTTGGGAATATAAAATATTTCTGTCATTTTCCTAATGTTTCAAGTAAGCCAAGCCATTACCAGTGTGTATCTAAATATAGTGTGTATGTACAATATACAGCTATACTGGAAACAAATGCAAGGGTTTACAACATAGGAGTCAGTCACTCTAAACTCACGTCACTAAATACACACCCTCATGTGCGAGCTCTCTCTCCCTCTCCCCCAGTTGTTTCTCTTTCTCTACTTTTCCCGTGAAGATTGTCGTGCATCTTATGCATCTCACAGGCTTAAGCTGCGAGGGAGCTACAGCTGTAACCTCAGGTCATTCCCAAGCAAACTTTCATCCCACATCACAGCATTGATGACCTTGCGAGGTCAAACGTTTTCAGGAGGAGTTCTGGCACCATTTTTAATACTTAATCAAAATCTCTTTTGTTTAGTTGGTTCTTTTATGTTTAAAATCATTATTTTAACTAGAGAATGGACTGATAACAAAGGCCTTCAGAAACCTGAGGAATTACTTAAGAGAGGAACTGCTGCAATGTTTATCTGCACTAAAAGAAAGAAGCAAGTTTTGCTGGACAGTTTTGTTTTTTTTTTTTTCATTAAAATAACAACTTTTCATATTACATGATGAGTTCAGTAAACATCACTGAGGGCTAAATCACAGCTATTACTATTCAGAGGGAGAAAATACATTTCAAGATTAAGAAAAAAGAAAAGATGATACTATGTGGGGCACATGGCTCTTATTTGTTTCTAAACAGTGGCTGCTTGAAACTGCTTGGAGGTTTAGAGTGTCAAAGCCATGTCAGCAGAGATGGATTAGTGGGCAGAGAGCAAGTGGTGCAGTCAAAGGTTCATAGTGAATGTAATTTATTCATGTAGCTCTGCAATTTATCACGTGGCTATTACCATAATGTATGTGGGAAGCAGCTGCACGCGTCCAAATAATGCCCTAAATGGATGTGTGGTTGGATCTGAACTCCTTACAGAACAGTAGTGGTGGAAAATGATGCCACAAGGCATTTAAAAGCAAATTTCCTTCCTGCGGGGATGCTGTCACCCAGCAATGATGATTTGTACACAGGCACATAGGTATCTTGTACACTTTTCTCAGTTATCATAACCTCACTTACCAGAACTCCTTGGTTTTTCAAATCTAAATTATGTAGGTAATGTGATATAGGTTTCTGGTGCTGTATTAACAGACGAAAGTACACGTTTTGTATCTCAAACTCATATTTTCTAGTCAAAGAACACTGTATTTTCCACTCAATATTTAACAGAAATATTCAGTGGCAAATAAAATGAATCCTCTAAGTTTGTGAGGAGAAAGAAGTTGAAGATCTCCTTTAACTCAAATGACCTCTCACAGCACGATTTATCAAACACTTGGGAGCAGCACAGCTGTAAAAGATTGATATACATATATATCTGTATATATAGTGTCTGCCTGGTTTCTCATATCTGTACAATCATTTACCATGCCTAACATTTCCAAATCTGGTCTCTAATTTTAGGACCATCTAAAATAAGAAGCTTGACTTTAGTCTCTTTTAGGTTACTCAAATGCCTACAGTTCTAGCTAAGAAGAAAGCTGTGAGTAGATGGTGGAGCTGGCCCCCACTTGCAGGGGTTTTTTGCTGCATTGTCCACATGCACAGGTACAGACGTGCTCTAGCAATGCTGTCTATGGCTGTGTGGGCTAGCTGGAAAAACTTTACCAGCTCAGCTCCTACTATCACTTTTAAGCTTCAGCAATTTGAGTTCAATTGGTCTCATTGTTTGGAAACTATGCTTAATTATACCATGCTATGATGCTTTAAACTGATTGTATTGGTATCAGTTCACTCAAGTCTTTCTTGATGCAGGCAAAGACCACCCCAGCTATGGGTTAGTGCACTAGCAGTTTTATGCTGCTTTTGACACATTAAGAGTTGACCTAGAGAGACACAGAATTCAGGCAAAGTCAAGTCAGGTACTCATAAACAGAACATCTCATTGCCCAGCTTAATGTATTGCTCAGCATTTTGCTCAGCAGAACTTTTCACATTTTGGAATATGATGCAGATTTTCTTGGATAATTTCATGTGTGCTCTAGGGCTTCTATTTTGAAGCCATTTATCACAAATATACACCCACTAATTACGCAAAAGGAAAAGCTTGCCTTACCATTGCACAGAAGGTCTCAGGAGGATCTCCACATGTTATGTCTGGAGGATCCAGAGTCACTTTTACATATTTGATCATATCTCTGGCTTCTGGCTGGCAGGCCATGTAATCCCATACTTTTCCTTCTTCTGTGTAAATCTGAGTCTTACACACGTCATAGTGTCCCCACACAGAAGGGTAGTGCTGCATCATGGAGGAGACAGTAACCCAGAGGGCGTGAAGTGACAGGAATCTTGACCAATACATTTCTAAATCCTTTTATGTCACCTTTGCAAGGATGCTCAGTGCTGGCTTACGTGCGGTCTATAGATTATACGTACATACACATGTATATATTTATAAAATAGGTTCCAACTCAAACGTGAAGCATTAGGATAGGATGTTTATTTCACTATGTTAAAGACTTTGGTAGAAGCCACCCAGGCCCTGATGACAGCCTTTCACAGCAATGCAGTGCTTGTCCTTTGTCTTATAACTTATCTGTCAGGCTTCTTGTAAAAGATGTCCAATAGCAGATAATAATTTGTGAAGTTGCAGGTCTTCAGCTACACTGTCGATAACCCTGAGTGATCCTCTGTGTTCAGGGCTCGCAGGGGATGCCCAGACACACTGATAAATCAGTATCCGAAGCAAAAGGATGAGTGTCTACAGGCTGGTGTCTGTTTCCCATCAATCATTCTTTTCTTCTGGCACCAGCACCCTTTTAGAAACAATAAAAATTAGAGTTATTGTCCAAGAATCAATGCATTACAAAATATACGATATGTTGACATTTTGGAGGTTTGATACAATATAAAGCAAATTGGTATAATATGGATAACCTTTACTGTGGGTGCTGTGCTAGAATGAACAAACTACCAAAATCATTCACAGTAAAAAGTATTTTGACATGAAAGGTTTAACTCTTCTCTAACAAAGACAAATTTATAATATTCCAGGTGATTTAGAGGTTCCTGCTTCCAAAACTGTATTTTACCCTAGCAAAACAGGAGAGCAAACTACTGAACTCAACCACTGCCCAGATGGTGCAGGCAGGCAGGGAAGCAGGCAGCCCAGCACCGTGGGGCAGCAGCAGGAAGGTTCTTTTTTCAAAGTGACACAGAGTTGGGTATCAGGACTACAAGGTGCTGGTAGTTTCTTGGCCAATGAGCTCCAAAAGTCTTACGCATTTCTTAGATTTTTTTTTTTTTAAAGAATAACAAAGATATGGCAAGCACAATTCAATTTCCTTGAAATTTCTCATTTGCATTGGAAGAGTTTTGCTCCTTTTTTTTTTTCTTTGCACTGTGATTTACTGACCACACTGATGATAAACTACTGATAAGGATAATGTTTTATTTGTAGTTTATTATAAGGATATTTTCCCCCTCTTACTTTCTTAGGTTTGAGTGTGGCTGTACCTGAGTACTCAGCAATTATTTCACAACAGATATATGCCGTTTCCTCTCTTCAGAAAGGAAACAGAAATTCCCTTAGTTTGTAGCACCTCAGTCACACTATTACAGGTATAAAATGTGATATACAACTACCTAACTATATACTAATAATATACTATACACTATAGTCATATACTAACTATATAATGCTATCACAACATATTAAAATATATATTTCTTAAAAAACGCAGGTAAAAATACAAATTACGTACAAGGGAAACGGCAAAAACAGAATAAGTGCCCTAACACGGACAAGGAAAATCAGGGCTAGGAACTCCAGCTTGTGCCTGGTGTCAGCCCACGCCACCTGAGGATGGGCAGCCAGGGCACTGGGCTCTCAGCAGGATGAGGATTTCAGCCAACTGCCACAGCACGTCCACAATTCCTTTGTCTGCATGCTAAAATCTAAGCAAACCCATGAGACAGATGTTAAGCAACAACCCAAGTCGCCACTTTCTGCAGCCTTCTTTGCTTCCCATTTTTAAATTATGCCCAATGTCATGAACCCTCCTATACCCCAAAACCACGGGAAGCAGTTTGTGACCCAGTAAGCTCCTTAGCGTGTCACATTGGTAGTGTGCATTTTCAAAACTTATCTTCAAAGCTATTCGCAAGCAGCCTCCCTATATTTAAATAATGCTTCATCCTAAACTGAGCTAAACTACAGACACCATGAAATGCCAACAGATGGTTGAATTGTGTTTCCATAGCAAAGTAATTTACAATAATTGCCGTATGGACGTAAATGCAATTTTCCATTATATTCATTTTATCAAGTGTTACCATACAACTCTCATGTATTTTATCAGAATACGTGGCAAATATCTGAATTTTCATGCAATAATCATTCTCAATTAGTTCAAACATATTTAAGCTTCAAATCTGAATTTGACACAAAAGCAGAAATATCTAAGACCAAATTAAAATTAAATCTTTTCAAGGAGCACACTATGTAGTACCATTGTTTTTGTAGGAACCTGAGACTTTAGTTTTTTGTTTTCAATGGGAGCGTTTACTTATTATTTTGGACTTCAGTAATTCAGAGTACACTTTCCATGTCATTCTAAAGACATCTCATACTCTTCCCTCTGGACCTTTCCAATGTATTTTACTATTTTTACGGGGAAAAAACCCATCCCCAAGACTCCCTAGCTTAGAACAGTCATTATAAAAAAGGGAAACAACTACTCTGCTAGAAAAGGAGCCAAATTATTTTAAATTTATGGTAAATAAAATACTCTTTATTAGAGAAGGCTTGGGCATAGCTGGAATAATATTTTTTTTTGTGTGTGTGTAGAAAAAAGAAGTTACTGCATTTAATTATCCTTAGACAACAAGCTTACATATTCAGGCAAAAAAAAAGAAAAAAAGTTTGTTTTCTTTACTATCTTCCTTGCTAGCTCTTCAGTTACTAATAACCTTTTATAACTACTGAGAACCAGATCCACTAATAAACAGGACTGGATAGCACTAAATAACGTTAAGCAAGCCACTACTTAACACACTGTGCTAAAATACTTCCCATATAACAAATTCTCATTAAAGTAAGCCAGTCATAATGATGGTCGTTACACAGAATTACAGACTATAACATCGATTGAATTTAGTGTACTGACAAGGAAAAAAGTGCAGAGGAGTGCAAGACATCCGAGCATTAAGCAGCTGTAGCAGTGTACGACAGACATTCCTGACAAGAAGCAGCCAATTATAGCTTAAATTTCTGGCATATAACCAGTTCTGATTAATAGTTTTCCATTACATTACAGACATATTATTAATGTATTAAAAATGTCAAGCTTTGGCAAGAACTAGTACGGCATGGTTCAGTTAGTCTGCAATATCTTCTTCTAATGAGCTTCCATTGATACAAAGAAAGATATTGACCAAAGCACATTAAGGATCATGTGCTGAGCGCTGCTGGGTTTTTTCTGATGGAGCTATACAATTTGTCTTGCTTATATTTATTCTTGCAGAGTCACTCACAATATGCACTCTACATTTCAGTGCTCTATTGCTAAGGAATATCTATTTGAATTATTCTTAAAAAAAAAAAAAAAGGTTTAGAATAACGTTTCTGAAGTTTACAGCTGTACCCTAAGCCTCTAGCTGTGGGTAACACAAAGCAATGTGGGTTTTTTTGCCCCTAGTAACGCCTGTGCATTTGACTTTCCAAAAAGGTAATCAAACAAATCAGGAATAACTAATGCCCTGATCCCCTCCACCCTGCAGTGCTTTGCTAGTTGCACACCCTGGGTGTTGGGGGGCCATGGAGGTGACAAAGAGGGATCAGCTTCCCTGCTGACTGAGAGCGAGGGAACGGCAAACTGCTGGAAGGACTTTAGCTAATGTATGCAAAGCCTCCAGTGCACAATGCTCCTGGAGATCTCCTTTGTGGAGCAACAGCGGTATGAACTGCAGGACGTTTTGGGCCTTGAACATTCCCATGTGCCACAGCCTCTGCAATATGGAAAACATTGGGAGGCACCTGGGAGGCAACGGTGCAGAAGGCCACATCTGCTGCCTCTATGTTCCCCTCTAAGCACTGCTCCATCTGGGAAGTGCTGGATGTTCTGGCCACAGTGAGTATGTTACAGCCGTTTGAGAAAGAACAGCATGCAGCTGACCCCCAGACTAAAATCAGCTGTGAGGGAGCTCTGAGCACACCCATCCCTTTCCAGGTGGGGAAGTCATACCTCGCAGAGCATGCTAATTCTGCTGATGGAGCATATACCCCTTTCACAGAACAAATAAAATGTATCTTGGCAGAATCAGTGCCAGCGAAGAACTTCAGATCTCGTCAGGTGTTGGTAGC
Organism: Corapipo altera; assembly: GCF_003945725.1. NCBI lineage: Eukaryota > Metazoa > Chordata > Aves > Passeriformes > Pipridae > Corapipo > Corapipo altera. The sequence goes on along the minus strand of NW_020885015.1, from coordinate 419,834 downwards.
AAACACACCTCCTCTGCTTCCTTCCACCACTGTGAAAATCCACCCCCTTCCCCAGATAACTCCCTCCACACAAACCACATCGGCTGGATGCCCTGCACGAGCTCCCTGCTGGGAACTCACTGCGCAATCCATAGGGGTGGGCTCCGGGCCTTCCTCTTTGGCAAATGCAGGTACGCGAAGGAGGTGATAAAATAACGAGCCATCACCTCTCACACTGATCGTGCATTGGATCGAGTGCACCCTGCCACCACGCACGAGCAGGAATGAGAGCCAAACCCAGTGATTACAGTGCATGGCGGCCTGAGGAGAACTGGCTAAAATAACAGAGGCAGGCAAGGAGTGCTGGCTGTCACCTCCCAACACCGCCAGCTGCAGAACAGATTTTTCCAAAAGGAAACATGTTTCAAGTTTGTTATCTCTAACAGTTTCAGCGGATGAATGTATCCAACAAGCCCAAGTAAAAAGCTCCTTTGTGTCCACTCCAGGTATTAATTATTTAAAGTAGGTTTAGAACATAGGAAATAATGTGTATTACAAAACAGAACTAACTGTCATGCAACTTACATTTAACAAAGTGTTTTTTACCTAGGCTACACCTAGGCAACTTGAGAACCTGGTACGTATTCAAACTGACCCCTTTCATAAATGCAAAATCACTCATCTATGCAAAGAAGGAGGGCACCTGTATTTAACAATATACATTATTTCTGTCAATACTTGTATGAAATGCAGCATAGTCAAACAATTGCTTTGATGTCTTTAGACTCAAATGCTGCTCCAAACAAAGTTTATGTTCTATTATCCAGCTTATTTAACTATTTAGCAGAGAAAAGTTTCTTTGCCTCAGGAGAAATTTAAAATGTCAATACTTATTGGCTGAAGAAAAGAAAATACAGCATTCTGCTACCAAAAAACTGGGATTCCGCACTATATTTGAAATACTTTTGGTTTTCCCACATTATTTTTTGCTGAGTGACACATCATACTACCACTGCTACTACTTGCCAGGTATCATCAGCTGTCAGCATACGGAGTAAAATGCACTTCAGCTATTTAAGTTTTAGAGCCTTAGTACACGTAGCTGCTTTTTTTCCTCCAGAATCTTTATGATGGGGGCTTACTGTCTTCAATATCTCTGTACCTAGCATCAGTCTGTTCTGCAACTATTTCCTCTGGGAATTTAAGTTAGCATTTGGAGCAGTTAGTTTCTTTTTTAATTATTATTATTTTTCACCCTCAATAAGGTAATACATGCTCCTCACACAGTGTATCCAGGGTACAAGGGCTACCAAGCTTTCAAGTTAGGATGTGAGCTGGTGACTTTCTAACTGAAAGTTCTTAACCTCAAAAATGAATGCCTACTGGTCAATGAATTTGTTCTATTCCTATATTTTACATACGTAGCTAGAAAGTTGGTGCCATTTCTTATCAGCGTCAGAGGGCTGAGGGTCGATGGCAAAGTTCAGAACTCCGTCCGACTATCGCCGCTAACTGCTGGAAACTCTCTGGTGATCGTTCTTTCAAGGTCCAAAAATATGCCAGAAATCAAAGTTTATTTTTTTCCACATTAAAAACCCAAACCAAAACAAGCCCCCCCCCCCAAAAAAAAAACAGCAAAAAAAACAAGCCAGGGGAAGCTCTCCTGTGGTTTTATTCCCTTTGACGGGCTTTCCAGGCCACAGCTGCTCATCCTCAACCGCATTGTCCCTAGGCAAGACAGTGATTTATTCCCTCTTTAAAAGCATCTCCACGGCTTGTTCCACTCACTGTCTCCGATAACATCTCTGCAGAAGTGAGGCTGGCTCCTACCATATCAGATGCGGAATATTGAAAAGTTGATTGCAGAACAATAAAAGTATATTCAGCAGAGGCCAAAAACGCAAATGCATCAACTTTGAGAGTATAAAAGCATCTGTTTTATCGGGTTCAGCCGATCTGCGCTGCTCACCGCCATGCGGGGTTTCTTTGGGGGTTCTGCGTGCATGTGAATGTTTAGGAAAGCCGCCTGCAGTTTCCGAAGCAAAGGAGCAACTGTTTCCAGGCTGGGTACCAGTGACCTGCCCGCCGCTCCTCGCCGGCGGGGCGATGCCCTGCGCCGCCGCCGCCGTCCCCGCCTTCTGCGCACCGGGACCGCCGCTCTCCCCCGGCCCCCGCGCGGGTGAATCCGCGCTGCGGGGCGGGCGCCGCGCGAGGGACGCGCCCCTCCCTCAGGGCTCCCGCTCCCTCGGAGCTCTCCCACAGCCCGCGACCCTTCAAAACCCGGCCCGGTCCGAGCTCCGGCCCCGGCGGAGGAGGCACCGCGCAGGTACCGCCCCGACCAGCCCCGGCCCCCGCCGCGCTCCGCTCCGCGCGGGCGGCAGGGGGCGCGCGGCCCGCGCCGATCCGCCCTCGGTCGGCGGCCGGAGCCCCGCGGGGGGACCTCGCACACACCCCTCGCACACGCACCGGCCTCTCCGCGCCGCGCTGGCCCCCCGCCCCATCGCGCCCCGGGGCGGCGGGCGGGCGGTACTCACCCTGCGGGCTTGGGCTGCCCGAGCCTCACCGCGGGGCGGCGCGGAGCCGCCGCGGCGCCGGAACGCACTGGGGCTCCCTCGGCGGCGGCATGAGGGGCCGCGGGGCGGGCGGGGCGGGGGTGCTCCTCC